>NC_069507.1:172488028-172788028 GCF_027579735.1 Bombina bombina
TATTGCGAATTGAAAGTAAACAGAATCGCTTGAGCAAAATCGCAATTTTTGCGCTAGAATGTTTACCGTGTCTTAAGAGCTGTGTTTAACTAACTTCTCGACCACCTAAAAGGTTGGGATGATTGACATCCCCTAGAGGCTGATTGGCTGCAAATGTGCAGGGGAGCGGATTTGCACAAGCATTTCACAAGAAATGCTTGTGCAATGACAAATGCAGACAGCGTATGCTGTCGGCATTTAGCAATGTCGGGCGGACATGATTCACTACAGCCTAATTGGCCGTTTAGACTCATAATAACACAACCTAATAAATATTATTAAAAGAATATTGCACAAAAAAGGTATAAGGGCTCAAAGATATAAGATATTAGGTGTTAGGGGAAAAAGGCTGCAATGGGCTTTAACATATAGATACATACATATACACACACACATATACAGTATATATATATATATATATATATATATATATATGTGTGTGTGTCTACATATGTGTACACATGTATTTATGTATTTATATGTGTATATATGTATTTACAGACACATATAAATACACATATAAAAACATAACTACATATGTACAATAGACATATATAGGAGTTTATTAGAGCCCTTTGCAGTTAAGTAGATGAACACATAAAAAAACATATTTTTGCAATATTCATATTTAATAAAGTGTTATACTTTACTGTAAATAATTTGCATTCCAATGTTCTGAACATAGCATAATATGTTCTAAGTATTTATAAATAGATATTCCTCTATATAGCTGTATATATCTATATATTCATTGAAGCGGTCTGTCAAGTCGTCATTTTGGGGGATATTTATCAAGCCGTCAACCTGAAATACGTTGGAATTCCGCAGCGTAATTGTGGCGAGCTTGATTCGACCTAGTTATTAAAGCCTACAGACCGGCAAAATTTGAAATCTGTGACGTAACATACGATCCGCCTGTCTCAATCCAACACAGATCGATGCTTATGTTATTACAGATGTTCCGAATACACATTCAGCACTATTTGACACTTTTTCAAAGTTATCTTAATAGTTAACCGGTACGCTCGCGGCTATTCCGGCCCAGCGTACCTGGTTTTCAATCCGCCACCCTGGAGGCCGCGGATGCCATAGAAATCAATGGGAATCTGAAAGCACCGAAAGCTTATGTTTGATGCTGCCAGATAGCCCATTGATTTCTAAGTTAGAAAACCAGTAACGTTTATACCTAACACCCTAACATGGATCCCACTGCAACAAAATAAAAGTATTAACCCCTATTCCGCTGCTCCCGGACCCCACCGCAACTAAATAAAAGTATTAACCCCTATTCCGCTGCTCCCGGACCCCACCGCAACTAAATAAAAGTATTAACCCCTATTCCGCCGCTCCCGGGCCCCACCGCAACTAAATAAAAGTATTAACCCCTAAACCCCTGGCCTCCCACATCACTACCACTTACTAAACCTATTAACCCCTAAACCGCCAGCCCCCCACATCGCCATAAACTAAATTAAGCTATTAACCCCTTAACCTAACAACCCACTAACTTTACATTAAAATTACAACATCCTTATCTTATAATAAATTTAAACTTACCTTTAGAATTAAATTAAACTATATTAAATTATCAATTAACCTACCCTAACTATTATACTAAAATTTAATTAAACTATATTAAACTATTAATTAACCTACCCTAACTATTATACTAAAATTAAATTAAACTATATTAAAAAATTAATTAACATAGCCTATTATACTAAAATTAAATTAAACTATATTAAACTATTAATTAACCTACCCTAACTATTATACTAAAATTAAATTAAACTATATTAAACTATTAATTAACCTAGCCTAACTATTATACTAAAATTAAATTAAACTATATTAAACTATTAATTAACCTACCCTAACTATTATACTAAAAATACATTAAACTACCAATTAAATTAACTATATTACATATTTAAAAACCTAACCCTACTCAAATTTTTAAAATCTACAATTAAAAATGACTAAATTACAAAAAAATAAACACTAAGTTACAAAAAATAAAAAAACCACAGTATCAAAAATAAAAAAGAATTACACCTAATCTAATAGCCCTATCAAAATAAAAAAGCCCCCCCAAAATAAAAAACCCTACCCTACAATAAACTACCAATGGCCCTTAAAAGGGCATTTTGAAGGGCATTGCCCCAAAGAAATCAGCTCTTTTACCTGTAAAAAATAAATACAAACACCCCCCCAACACTAAAACCCACCACCCATACAACCAACCCCCCCCAAATAAAAACCCTATCTAAAAAACCTAAGCTCCCCATTGCCCTGAAAAGGGCATTTGTATGGGCATTGCCCTTAAAAGTTAATTTAGCTCTTTCACTTCCCAGACCCTACTCTAAAAATAAAACCCACCCAAAAAAACCTTTAAAAAGAAACTAACACTAACCCCCGACGATCCACTTACAGTTTTTGAAGTTTCGCTTGAAGGATCCATCCAGCCGGCAAGAAGTCTTCATCCGGGCAGGGTCCGGGAGCAGCGAGATAGGGGTTAATACTTTTATTTAGTTGCGGCAGGGTCCGGGAGCAGCGGGATAGGGGTTAAATATTTTAGTATAGTGGCAGTTTTTAGTGACAGGGTAATAAATAAAGTTGGTAAAAAGCCGAATAGCAGCGAGATCGATGACTGGTAGTTAACAACAGTCCGCTGCTCATAGCCCCGTACTTAGTGCGCGGCTTTTTGCCGGATTTTTTAAATAAATATGGAGATTGTATTCAGGTCAGCTGCTGCGATGTTAGGCGAGTGTATTGGTGCCGTTGAATGCAAGAAAGTTGACGGCTTGATAGATAGGCCTCATTGTATCCAAAATTCTGGCTTTGTTATTATATATTATATATATTTATATATATTATTATTATAAACAGTTTACTGGTTAAATGCTGTGTTAGTAATGCTATCCAGGCAGGCTGTTTTTCAAATAAGCCGTGTGTGTTAGAAATGGAGTCCAGATTGAGTTAATTGTATTTCTTTCAATATATACAGTATATATATACTGTATATATATAGCTGAACACAAAACTGGCACTCTCTGGTCTTTCCAAAAACAATCTTTTACTGTGAAAGTAGTGATGTTTCGGGGACAAAGTATCCCCTTCCTCAGACCTTTCTCCCCGGAACATCACTACTTTCACAGTAAAAGATTGTTTTTGGAAAGACCAGAGAGTGCCAGTTTTGTGTTCAGCTATATCCTATATTATAAAAGACAAGTGTTTGTCTGAAGCCGTCATGCGCAGTTCAGACAAACACTTGGCCTTAGACAGCAGCTGATCGCACGCGCACCCACCCGACTTCGCGCGCGCCACCCCCTGCAGATGTAACCAGCAGCGCGAGGACCGGGCAAAGAGCACAGCTGATCGCACGCACACCCCTGCAGATGTAACCAGCAGCGCGAGGACCGGCAAGTGAAGGCGCAAGGAGAGAGAGAGAGAGAGAGAGAGAGAGAGAGAGAGAGAGAGAGAGAGAATGAATATTAAATATAACACAACACGGCCCGTGTGAACGGGCTTTAGGACTAGTTTAATTATATTTGCACCCTGGAAGTTGATATACTCAGTGAGAGTGCTCTCCCTTGTTACTATATATATATATATATATATATATATATATACTGTATATATATGTATATTTTTCATATTGGGTTAGCGCACATGAGAATATGCAATTCAGTTTGTGATTTATTGACTCCTATGGGGGGAATATATGGACCTGCACACGATATTATAACTTGGGCTTTTTTTAAAACACTTTTTTTAAGTGCAAAAAGCTTACTTCTAGCACAATTAACACTCGAGCAGTAGCGTTAATTAGCGCTCTACTTGTAAGCTGGTCCATATTTAAGCAAGAACCAGACAGGACATGGTCTGTGAGTGGTGGTTATTTATGTATGTATGTTTCTGATTCACTCACTGGCAGGGTCCTGCTCAGGAGTGTCAATAATGTAAAACTTCTGAGCACTGCAGGATGTAAACTATGGCCTAGATTGCAAGTGGAGCACAAAAACTAATAGCGCTATTAAGCACTAAGATCTGGAGGTCGGATAGCACAACCAAGGTAACTCCCTTTCCCCATAGAAGGTGGATTAAGGTATACTTCAAATACCTTTGTTCTTCACTTAGAAGAAAGTGTTCTTTTTATTTATAAATTTTGAGGTCGTCGCTGGTGGACTCTCCTCTTCAGTTCACCCCACAGGTTTTTTATGGGGTTCAAGTCAGGGGACTGGGATGGCCATGGCAGAACCATGATTTTGTGGCCAGTAAACCGTTTTTGTGTTGATTTTGATGTATGTTTAGATCATTGTCCTGCTGGAAGATCCAATCACGACCCATTTTAAGCTTTCTCGCAGAGGCAGTTAGGTGTTTATTTAATAAGAGTCCA
Organism: Bombina bombina; assembly: GCF_027579735.1. Lineage (NCBI taxonomy): Eukaryota > Metazoa > Chordata > Amphibia > Anura > Bombinatoridae > Bombina > Bombina bombina. The sequence goes on from NC_069507.1 coordinate 172,492,467, forward strand.
TGATCCCATGTATCCTAAAAATATGTCCAGGTCCTCTGGCAGAAAAACAGGCCCAAAACATTAAAGAGTCACCACCATGTTTAACCATGGGCATGGGGTACATTTCCATATGGCTACCTCACTGTGTGCACCAAAACCCACCTCTGGTGTTTATTGCAAAAAAACTCTATTTTGGTTTCATCTGACCATAGAACCTGATCCTATTTGAAGGGTCCTTGGAGATATTTTGACCTTGGAGATATTTTGACCACTCAAACCATCCTCTTTAGAGTGCATTAAGACAATATAGACACACGTCCTCTTCCAGTTTAATTGACTGGAACTTCTTAATTATTGCCCTGATGATGGAAATTGGCATTTTCAATGCTTTTGCTATTTTCTTATAGCCACTTCCCATTTTGTGAAGCTCAACAACCTTTTGCCGCACATCACAGCTATATTCCTTGGTCTTACCAATTGTGATGAATGACTAAGGGAATTTGGCCTATGTGTTATCTCACATTTATACCCCTGTAAAACAGGAAGTCATGGCTGTCTTATATTTGCAATTGTTTGATATCCATGACAGCAGAGTAATTTTGTGTATTTTTTTTTACAAAAGATCAAAAGGTTAAACAATAAAGACAATTTTTCACAGCCTTCTTTGCTCATATTTGCCAAGGGTGCCAATATTAGTGGAGGGCACTATATATATATATATATATTTAAAAATAAGAACATTTCTTCTAAGTGAAAAAAAGGTATTTGAAGCATATCTATTAAAAAAATCTTCACTTTGTTAAGATGGAATATTTTATATGTCGAGGTGTTTGGCTGGGAAGGACTGAAAGGTGTATATAAATGTGTATATATATATTGGTATGTATGTATCTTAATAATAAGCAAACAAAAGAAGAGGTACCCAGACGGAGTTCCAGTAAAAAAAGTAAAATTTATTGCCAAACATAAAATCATCTGGTGTGAAGAGAGAAAAGAAGAAGCGCTAAAGGAAAAAGGATCCTGCTAAACTCGTGTGTTCCCCTCAAAGAATACAAAAAATAAGAAATACAGCGTGAAAAAAAGAGTTAGCACTGGGAGCACGGATCAATATATCAAAATATAATAAAAATGAATATATAAATATATGATAAAATAAATAGCAATACTAGTATTAATAATATGTAACTCTGTGGAATGTATGGAACGGATTAAAATAACTGATGTAAACAGTTACCTATAATAAGGTATAACTAACAGGGATAAAAAGGAGATAGAGTACAATTTATTAAAACAATATATTGAAACTTAAAAATATGAAACAAGCGAGGGATGTCTCCCTTAATGCAAAAATCAACTCCCTAGGGGGTAAATTAGCGTATAAGCAACAATACAATAGCAAAAGTTATTTAAAAACACAATTCGAGCCAAGGCCTATGGCTGTTAAAGTCAAGTTAAGGTACCTTAGGATGTCTGTAGTGGATTCCAATGAAACCCTGTATAGGGAGGAAATGGTTACCTATGAGGGCCGATCTTATGGCTTGTGTCCACTTCGGCGTTACCAACCGTGACCTGGATGCGGTTATTTATGATAAACTCACGTGATTCTCCTGACGTCACTCAGGTGAACTTGAAGTTGCTTAATGTAGCAATAAATGAGCAACACTGTAGCGATAATAACCAAATGGTAAATGGAATCAGTCACTTGCTAGCAAAAAAAGGAAGAGACACTATGTGTCGCAGGGATTCCCAATAAAAGCTGTTACTTTGAGTGTTTCAAAATAATGGTTCTTTCAGTCAGGGTCCCCTCCTGGTGGTCGATGTAGAGGAACTTTTAATGACTATTTATTTCAGGGTCACTTTAGATGACTTGGTGTACTTAACGGCTACTACTATCCTTAATAAGGTTCACAGACATTGTGTTTCCCAAGCCCACAGCACTGACAGCCTGAAAACTTCCTCTACTGTCCCTCTCTGCAGCTACTGGGCTGCACCCTCTGCTTCCTCCTCAGGTAGCCACGGCCTCCTCGAATAGCGCCCTCTTTTGGCCACAGATTCACATTGCCAGATCAGGATGATTATAACGCTGTGTGATCTCTAACAGACCACTATATTCAACAAGTTACCTGGAGTAACCGTCATATGTACTTGGTTAGTAATAGTAGCCGCTAAGTACACCAAGTCATCTAAAGTGGCCCTGAAATAAATAGTCACTAAAAGTTCCTCTACATCGACCCCAGGACTTCTTTCTGCTATTAGGAAAGAGGGGACACTGACTGAAAGAACCATTATTTTGAAACACTCAAAGTAACCGCTTTTATTGGGAATCCCTGCGACACATAGTGTCTCTTCCTTTTTTGCTAGCAAGTGACTGATTCCATTTACCATTTGGTTATTATCACTACAGTGTTGCTCATTTATTGCTACATTAAGCAACTTCAAGTTCATCCCAGTGACGTCAGGAGAATCACGTGAGTTTATCATAAATAACCGCATCCAGGTCACGGTTGGTAACGCCGAAGTGGACACAAGCCATAAGATCGGCCCTCATAGGTAACCATTTCCTCCCTATACAGGGTTTCATTGGAATCCACTACAGACGTCCTAAGGTACCTTAACTTAACTTTCACAGCCATAGGCCTTGGCCTATGGCTGTGAAATTTACCCCCTAGGGAGTTGATTTTTGCAGTAAGGGAGACGTCCCTCGCTTGTTTCATATTTTTAATTTAATATGATTTTTATTGTTTTTTGTTGAACAGAAGAAAAAAAAAGAAATATAATTTCCATAAAACGATGTTCTAAGAAAAACAGCCATTGTGTCTATGACAATATTGAACTGAAAGTTATCACCGAAAAATAAATCAGATAAAGAATAAATACAATATCGTAAACCATCAATTAACTTTACTTACAGCATTCTAGTAGGGACCTAAGTATTATTAGCAATCAGAAGTAGATAGAGTGGAAGGTTAGGTCTCTCTGCTATCTGTTACATAAATTTGTAAAGTAACAACTGTTCAACCTGAACAAAGTGAAAGCATAGAGGAGAGAAAAGTGATTAGATAGAAGTAAGGGAAAGAGGGGTACAGGAGGATGGGAGGGGAGGGACTTTTCAGGATCTCATCCTTAATTCTGCAAGTCTTGGGTTATTGTCAAGTCAGTTACGGGAAAACCTATTACTCAATATGGGGAAAGCCCTATGTTTGGGGAACGTCCCGTATACTCCCCCTCCTAGGTTCTGGTGTATCATGCATAATCCAGTAGTACCATACCTTCTGGAATGTATCTTGGGTATCCTGTAAAGTAGCCACTTGTGCCGACATATTGTAATAGTGTTTGATCTTATTTATGATTTCCCCCCATGATGGGGCTCCCTCCTTCCAACGGCGTGCAATACACACCCTTGCAGCTGTGCAGGTTATTTTGATGAATTGGTTGATGTGTTTATTAAACTCTTTAAATCTAGTATGTAGTAGTGCCTGTTCCATAGAGAGTTTGATGGGGCTGTCTATGATTGAGCTTAAAAATTGTGATAAGTGATTCAACACTCCATATGAGTGGGGCAATCCCACCACATATGTTTGTAGGTGCCCTCTTCTTCACACCCTCTATAACAAAGCTTGGACCCATGCCTAATGGTATGCGAAGTTATCACCGGGGTTAAATACCAACGAAAGTTGGTTTTAATACAGCTTTCAAGCATATCAGCGTTTATTAATCCCCTTCTCGCATTGTATAGAATCGCGTGCCAGGTTTGCACTGCGAATTCCTTACTAAGGTCCTTTTCCCATTTAATTTGTAGAGGAGTCTTGGTGTTCCCAGTAGCATGTTGGATTGCCTGGTATACTTGAGTGATCGTTTTCTTAGGTCTCGTTGGCGAGCTACATATGAATTCCAGAGTGGTAAGGGAGGTATTTGGGCCTACTGGTATAAATTGTTGTATATTGGAGGAGATTTGTAGATAGAGAAACCAATGAAGTTTAGTCGGGTGGAGCTTTTCTTGTAATTGTGCGTATGTTAGAATTTACCCCTATCTAGTAGATCTGCTATTCTATATAGCCCTCTATTTTCCCACTTTTTAATAGTTGGGGCGTGTTCCGGTTTGAGTAAGCATTTAAGTGGCATTTTAACAGATTTATGTGGCAACAGTTTAAGAGTTGCGGTGAGTTTGGACCATTGCTTGATCATAAAGTCAGAGATTGGGAAAGTGATGTGGTTCTTAACTAAGCTGTGTTTCGGGTCCCAGAGCACTAGTGTTTGTGATTTAACTTCTATAATGTCTGACTCTAGTTTTGTCCAAATAATGTCTTCCTCTAGGTCCTGAAGGAGGGCTGTCTGTGCTAGTCTGGCCGCCTGATAATATTGTTTAAAGTTTGGTGCCCCAACCCCCCCCCCCCCCCCAATTTTTGATGCCTATTTAGCATATTAGATGAGATTCTGGCTTTCTTATTACCTCTTATGAAACTATTAATGCGTCTTTGTAGGTCATCAAGATGTTTCATATTTTTAAGTTGCAATATGTTGTTTTAAAAAATTGTACTCTATCTCCTTTTTATCCCTGTTAGTTATCCCTTATTATAGGTAACTGTTTACATTGGTTATTTTAATCCGTTCCATACATTTTATGGAGTTACATATTATTAATACTAGTATTACTATTTCTTTTATCATATATTTATATATTCATTTTTATTATATTTTGATATATTGATCCGTGCTCCCAGCACTAACTCTTTTTTTCACACTGTTTTTCAAACATAAAATCATCGGCATGCAAGCCAGAGTAATCCAAAGTTAAAAGTGCTGACAGTGACAACCAAGTATCTTAATAATAAACATATATTATATTTCATATGTGTGTATATATATATATATATATATATATATATATATATATATATATATATATATATATATATATATATATATGATAAACAACAAGATATGTGTCAGTGCTGGAAAACCCCTATACTGTAAGAACAAAGATAAGGGGATACACATGGGTGGAATAATATTAAAATGCTGCTATCAGATGAATAAGACAGGTCCTTTAAGGTCACTACATTAAAGGGAGTCAATGCAAAAAAACAATGCACAAAAGAATATCAGACAGCGCTCTCCCATATTAAGCCATAAGACAAGGGTTATAGTGAAGAAAAGGAATGACAAAACAAAAACAAAAACACAAGAACAGTGAAAACCAACAAAAAGTAATCTGATAATTGCTAGATATCAGAAATCTGTGAGGGTTGTGATGTGCACTCGACCAAACAGAGAAGTGGGCGGGTGTTATATACTCCTGAACCCCAAAATACTTATAGAATAATGACAACCAAAATCCAAAAAACTAAAATTATATTTATAAATTGTCCAAAAATATATTTTATTTCAATGTTTTAACAAATTGTCCAAAAGAGAGTCGATTCCAAAAAGAAAGTAATATGGATTTGTAGCTTAAAAACTCACAAAAAACAGCTATGTTTAATAGCTATGTTTAATAGACACAGTGCAAAAAAAAGTTTGAAAAATAGTTAAAAATAATGTATTTAAAATTGGATAAAAATAGACTGATGCGTAGGATGGTCCTAAAGTGACCAAAAACCTGTTGATCTGTTTGTTCTGGTAAACGTATAGAACAATGGAGATACTGAGATCCAATGTGTGCCAATATAGTAAAATTGTGCTAAATCCTGTATAGTTAGTCTCTTAATTCAAACTGTTAGAGATGGCTTCCCAGGCAAAAGTTAAGTTCAGGGTGCAAAAAGTTTAACAAAACAAACAGTCAAAACCAATCTTTGCCAAAAGAAGTATACTTTCAGTAAGTACTGTATACTTATCGATTGGTTGTCAGGTTTGTATATGATCAATGAAGGGCTCCTGGATAGTTGTAGATTTAAAAATCCTGCTGGCAGTAGAGAAAAGCAGCTCCGGTGTTGCTCTCGATAATCCTAGACTGCTGGACCGGATGTGACGTAACACCCTAGATAAGCTCCGCCCTTGCACTTTTCGTGAATTATAATTCACTTCCTCAGATTACGAACCTGACAACCAAGTGATAAGTATACAGTACTTACTGAAAGTATACTTCTTTTGGCAAAGATTGGTTTTGACTGTTTGTTTTGTTAAACATTTTGCACCCTGAACTTAACTTTTGCCTGGGAACGCCATCTCTAACAGTTTGAATTAAGAGACTAACTATACAGGATTCAGCACAATTTTACTATATTGGCACACATTGGATCTCAGTATCTCCATCGTTCTATACGTTTACCACTGCGCGTTGCACTTTACCTCTATTTTACAACCAACTTAATGGAGTTTAAACTTTGGGAACGTTATTCTTACCTTATTGGCATATTTTGCACTTTCACAAACCAGATCAACGGGTTTTTCGGTCACTTTAGGACTTTCCTATGCATCAGTCTATTTTTATCCCATTTTAAATAAATTGTTTTTAACTATTTTTCAAACTTTTTTTTGCACTGTGTCTATTAAACATAGCTATTAAACATCGCTGTTTTTTTGTGAGTTTTTAAGCTACAAATCCATATTACTTTCTTTTTGGAATCAACTCTCTTTTGGACAATTTGTTAAAACATTTAAATCAAATATATTTTTGGACAATTTATAAATATAATTTTTGTTTTTTGGATTTTGGTTGTCATTATTCTATAAGTATTTTGGGGGTTCAGGACTATATAACACCCGCCCACTTCTCTGTTTGGTCAAGTGCACATCACCACTCTCACAGATTTCTGATATCTAGCAATTATCAGATTACTTTTTGTTGGTTTTTCCTGTTCTTGTGTTTTTGTTTTTGTTTAGTCATTCCTTCATGTGTGTGTAATACTATATTTTAAAATGTTTTACATGTACTATTCTTGTTTGCCCTAACAATCTACCTCAGGGGCGCGATTACATATACGGTGCAGACTTCCGCGCAAGCGCTGCAACCCACGCCGCCTGTAATTTGACCTTGCACATTGGGGTATTACATATACCCCACCGGCAGCTCATAAAGTGCCGTAAGTCCCGAGATATGGATCCAGGTCCAGGGATCGTCAGGCCGAACTGATAGATGCCTTAGCAGCACCTTGGTCGTTCAACCTAGCTTATGTGTTTCCTCCATTTGCTCTCCTTCCCTGGGTGATTGCTCGAGTCAAACAGGAGAGGGCTTCGTGATTCTCATCGCTCCTGCGTGGCCTCGCAGGACTTGGTATGCCAACCTGATGGACATGTCATCTCTTCCACCGTGGAAGGAAATCTTTTGTTCTTTCCTGTGTAACCAAGAATAAGGGGGGGGGGGGGTCTGTTATGGCTAGGTTAGATTTTTTTTCTGTAATTGTAGTTTATTTGTATTTTTAAAGTAGTCTTAGTTTTTTTAATTTAATAGTAACTTTAATATTTTGTAAATTAAGTAATTTGGGTTCATTTAGGGGGTGTTAGGTTAGGGGGGGTTAGGTTAGTGGTTAGGTTTATTGCGTTGTGGGCTTTGGTGGTTTAGGGGTTAATACTTTAATAGGTTTATTGCATTGTGGGCTTTGGCGGTTTAGGGGTTAATAGTTTTAATAGGTTTGTTGTGTTGTGAGCTAATGGCGGATTAGTGGTTAATAGTTTTAATAGGTAGTTTGCAATGTTGGGATTGGCGGATTTGGGGGTTAATAATTTAGTTATTACTTGCGGTGTGGGTTTGATGGCGGATTTAGGGGTTAATACACTTTATTAGTTATTGCGGTGGGGGATTGTGGTTGACAGGTAGATAGACATTGCGCATGCGTTAGGTGTTAGTTTATTTTTGCAGGCATTTTCGGGAGTTACGGTGCTTCCATACTCAGCGCAAGGCCTGCTACGGCTGCCTTTTATGGCGAGGTAAAGTTTTCTCCATTTTCGACACTTAAGTCCTTGCGCTGGATATTGGATACCGATTTGCGACGCAGTCCCATGTTAGCCTATGGGAGTAAAAATTGCGGGTGACGGATGAAATATATGTGCCGCATTTATATGCGGCGCTGTATATGGGATACCAAACCCGCGCAAAAAACAGCGTCACCGGCTTTTGCAGGCGACGCTGAATATGTAATGGGGCCCCTGGTCTCAAGTCACATTAACTTTATTTAGCGCTAAGTTGCTCCTGAACATAACACATAACTTTGAACTTGTAATATGAGCGATATTAAGTGCAGTTGAGATATCCATTGAAAGTATAGGGCATGCTAAAGGGATATCAGCCACGCTAATAATTGTCTGGTTATTCTGTTTTGAAATGGACTTGTAATACAAGATTGAGCGCTAATCCTAATGCAGTCCAGCGATATTGATAGCAGCAGTTTCCGAGCTGTATTTCTACTATGTGTTTAACCTTTTTGCTCATAGAGGTGCAGGGTCACTAGTCTTAAAATGACAAGCTCTAACTAATAACTTGTGGCCCTTTAATTCAGTATTGATGATGCCCAATGTATTTAAATGTATATAAACTAATATGATCTGACTATAGAATTTGTGAATACAGTGCAAACGCTCCTCTTCAATGTCAATGATAATATTAAGTAATTCTTTTCACAAAGATAAATATTATAATTTATCTGAAAGTTACTTCTGCATACAAATATGCTAATGGATTACACTTGTAAATTATGCAGCACATTTACTCAATTACCTAATGGATGCAAAAGATGTGCTAACCCCCTAATGGAGAAAAGTAACTTATTCTTTAATTAGTGCATATAAGTTTGTGTGGAAAACAAAAACAATCAGTATGTTCATACTAATGAAGAGCAGAGGGGAAGTATGTAATGACGGGTTCATTAATAGAACTAACTATAAAGTTTATGGAATAAAGTAACACTTTTTATTCATTAGTATTATATTATAAGTTGTGCATATGTTTGTGCTAAATTTATGGTGCTAATGAGTGTTGCATGTGGCTAGATATCCTAAGATTAATTATTAATTAAAGTAGGTGAAATTATTAAGAACGTTTATACATTAGAAGGTCCCAAATACATCCTAGTCCACAATCGCACAATATAATCATTTTCTACAGCAAAGGATTCTGGTTAATAGTAAATAAACTTTTACAGTTGCTGAACAATTCATAATAACACATTTGATCATAGGTTGTTTCTTATTTAAGAGGTCAGAAAGGACATGTCTGTGGGTTTTAAGACATACCTATCTTTTTAGACATGTTTGCATGCAATCCTAAATTCATGCAGCTCGAGGGAACTTAAATTCCTAGAAAGAAGGAAACTATTTTTTTAGCAATGAGCATACAGGCATCATCAAATGTAGGGTAGTATTATGTGGGTATAAGGCATTTTATAGAAAACTGCTGAATATACAGTATATATATGTATACAGTATATATATATCTAAAAAAGACAGTAGGGGAAGCCGATGCCCAATGACTGCTTCACGCTGCAGTTATCAGTAGCCCTATTCACAGCATAGGATTGCGCCGATTTACTAAAACATTTTCCCGTCTTTGCACTCAGCTGAAGCGCTCTACCGGGAGCGCGCTCCAACTTTGCATGTACAGTGCACGTATCTGTGTACTAGCAGCTTACATCTGTGTACTAGCAGCTGATAACTTTGGAAACAAAGTGTGGAGAAGTGGAATGAGGACTGCATGGTGAAAGAAAGGGATTCACGGGCACACAACAACTTTATAACCAGAGCGATTTACATACCTCGTAACGTATGAGGTTAAATCACGTGAGTAAACTGATATTGGTTTTCTACTATATGTGATACAAGTACAAGCATAGTGTACTAGGAGCACCCCCTATGCGCTTGTCCCTCTTGTTGTTTGTTTATAAATATATATATATATATATATATATATATATATTGCCTCTTATTATGTATTATGTACAAAGGTATATCTAGGAGAAAAATGCAGATATTGCATATATGTTTATCTTAAAAGGACATCATACTCAAATGTTAAATCAGTTGAAAATGCTGCTGCATATCTTTAAAAACCTGACTAGAAAATATAATATGAATATCTCTATTGGAAAAAAGGAAGATATTTTTCTCAGTATCCACATCTAATTGTTAGGGGACTTTAAGCATTTAATCAGGATGCCTGTCCAGGACATACAATGGAGCATGCATCCATCATTTGCAGGAACAGCCTCTTTATTTCCCTCCTCAATGTAAAGGGACAGTTCACTGTAAAATTGTTTTCCCTTGAACATGTTCCCCATAGCTTGTTATACCAGCTGCAGTGTTTAAAATGTATAAGAAATTGCTCAGTTATGCTTCTTTTTTCAAAAGAAAGAGCTGGATTTGCTCATCCCATCAAAATAGGCTTGGCTTGCTGACAGATCAGAGCTTGTTATCTTATTACTCAAATGCTTCCCTTTAATATCTTTGTCTCTATACAATACTTAGAAAGAACAATTGAAAAATAAAATTTTAGAGCTTTATCTCTTCCACCTTCCACTGTAAGTGTAATTTTTTCTGATGGCGGTGTTTACATAGTTTTTCAATAGCCTATACCTAGATATAGAAACTTTCAGTATAGGAATACTACAGGTTAAATCAGCTATTTCAAATGCCAATTATTATTGTTGGTTATTTGTAGAGCGCTATAAACATAGGCGGAATACAAGGAAAAAATTATAGGGATCAAACGGGTAGAGGGCCCTGCCAAGAGTCGCACTGTTATAGTCAGCTCTAAAGAATGTGATCTACAAACAGCATGGCTCTTTGGCTTACATGCTAAGGGGGTTCAAAGGGATAGCAATGGAGGAGAGGAACCGGTATAAAGAAAGGTTAGTGTAAGTTGTATGCATCCCTAAACAGTAGAGCCTTTAGGGAGTGCTTGAAGCTTTCGAAACTAGGGGATAGTCTTATGGAGCAAGGCAGAGAGTTCCACAAGATGAGAGCCAGTCTGGAGAAGTCCTGTAAACAGGAGTGTGAGGAGGTAACAAGAGAGGAGGAGAGTAGGAGGTCATGAGCAGAGCGAAGGGGACGGGAGGGAGAGTATCTGAAGACGAGGTCTGAGATATAGGGAGCAGTGCAGTTGAGGGCTTTGTATATCAGAGTGAGAATTTTGTGTTTAATCCTGGAGGCAAGAGGAAGCCCGTGAAGGGATTGGCAGAGCGGTGCAGCTGATGAAGAGTGACGTGTAAGGAAGATGAGCCTGGCAGAGGAGCTAGGTGGCAGCTGGGGAGACCAGAGATGCCAATATAATAGCTAAGAGGCTATTTGTAAACAATTTAATACACTCCAGCAGATAAAATGGATCATTAGGAAAAAAATTAAAGGAGAGAAAGTTTTGGGGTAAACTGTCCCTTTAATGAGGTTTACTATGAAATCCTTTGAGATTGAGAACTCAGCACTGATGATTCTGATTGGCTGCATTTTTTTTGTTCACCATGCGGATGCCAGTAAAAAAGCAACTGTAGATTAACTGCTCACAGAACATTTACACTTTAAAATATCTTCCTTTTTACAAGTAATATTTTCTAGTGATTTAGCATATGGGTAACATGTCCCTTTAAAGATTTTATTACTTCACTAAAGTGTAAAATTTGTGCCTTAGTGCTGACCTGTTGTGAGCTGGGATTGAGGTAGCTATGAATGCTTTCATTTAGTAGAATACTTTTTTTCTATTAAATATTGACAGATCAGATATCCTTTAAGGTAAAGGCATGCATCTAACATCAGTCATAAGAGCTTCCAACAAGACAGGGATTTAGACTCTTTAGTTAAATCCCCTGTGCTTCAATGAATAGCTCACTAAATCTAGGTCTGCTTAAGACCCTTAATGAACTGAGTTAGAAATCTTCTCTTTGAAAGTGACACCCTAAGAGAGTGTATTTGTTCAAATGAATAGTTGGCATGTAACGTCTGCAATTTTTATCTATTTTCACATATATATTAATATATATTGCACTATATATAGCTGCACAATACTTCAATTTTAAACCCTGTAACTTTGAATTGTATAAATAATTTTATTTAAAACTTGGCAATTTTGTGGGAGCTCTAAGTGACAGGAAATGCTGAAAATTTGAGGTAAATTTATATTTTTGTAGTGTGAGAACAAAGGTATTGTAACTAGTTTCTTATCACTAAAAACAATTAAAAGAACCTAAGACAAAAACCTCTGGCCTCACCAATGTCATCATCAATGACATCACCAGTTACATTGCCCATGACATCACTAGCACTGAATTAATCCAATATTCCTGTGAGTATTTCTATTTATAATATTATATTAATATTATATATATATATATATATATATATATATATATATATATATATATATATATATATATATATATATATACAGTATATATGATAGATAGATATTAATTCCTATGAGCTTGTATATTTATAATAGTATATTAATATCTTATAGCTAGATAGATAGATAGATAGATAGATAGATAGATAGATAAATAGATAGATAGATAGATATTCCTGAGTTTTTATATTTATAATAGTATATTAATATTTGATATATAGAAAGATGATAGATAGATAGATAGATAGATAGATAGATAGATAAATATTCACACACAGATACATACACACAGTTAGGGTTGGATGAGGGTGGAGCCACAAAAGGGTGGGGCCAAAACAAAGGCAGCTATCAGTCAATGTTGCAAAATGACCCACCTGTTGTGGTATGTAAATGTTCTAACAGCTATAGTTTTACTCTGAAGCTTTTATATTCTTCTCCCAGATGTTGCTGTATGAAAAACTATGAGATAAGTTTATCTGCAATGCATTTCTGCAAATTCTTCCTATAAAGTAATATTTTATTATCACTTTATAGGAAGAATTTGCAGAAATGCATTACAGATCAACTTATCTCATACTTTTTCATACTGCAACATCTGGCAGATGTTCCAGAATTCCTATCAAGTGCATAACATCATGAGTGTAATTTCTTAGCAGTACTCTGTATAAGTATAACACTGTCTAATTCGGCAAAATTACAGATAGGTCCTTACATTTCCAATTCTATGCTGCCCAGCTATGGGACAGGTACAATACAAACATGCTAAATTTATATCCACACCGTACAGAATTTATTTTATGTTTAGATAAATAATGTACACGAGCAAGGAAATAATACAGTGCTAACCTTGCACAAGGATGTTGTACGGGGGAGGGGGGGCTTTTTCTTTTATTTAAACTACAGCAACCGGGATAATGATTACCTCATACATGAAAACTAAGGAGCATCATATAGAGAGCAGCCAACCCCTTGTGTGTGCTTTACCAAGCTGCAGCGTTACTCCCCTCAGTATGATTGGCATTGTCTATGTCCTATGGCAGTAGAGCAGGTGAAGACATCAGCCAGTATGAGAGTGTGGGTAGGGTCGGCTTTTATATGTTGATAGATACAGACTATATGGGACCTTTTTCCTAATGTGCGAGTGGACATGATCCGATATTGCGGATTATATCCGCTGCACATCGATAAATGCTGACAGCATACGTTCTCAACATTTATCTTTGCACTTGCAAGTTCTGGTGAACTGCTGGTGCAATACTGCCCCCTGCAGATTCGCGGCCAATCGCCCACTAGCAGGATGTGTCAATCAACCTGATCGCTGCTTCATAACTCGCCAGAAACACAGGGCATCAAGCTCCATACGGAGCTGGATAAATAGACCCCTTGGTGCGCATCCGATGTAGGGCTCATATTACAAGTTGAAAGTAAACATGTTTGCTTCAGCACAATTGAAGTTAACGCGTGTCGGGATATCGCAACCTCAGAGCTCTGGTTAACTGTTTCGCAAAAAAAAAAAAGAAGTTACAAACCACATAAAAAAATAACACTATTAAAAGATGGGTGCTACTAGAGAGATTACCTCATCCCCCACCCCTGTTGGATCTTCTCTTTTTTCCCTCTTCTTTCACTATGTTCTTTCCTCTCTTTTTCTTGTTTCTGCTCTCCTTCTTCTTCTTTGTTTTTTTTTTTTTTTTATTTAATCGTTGTTAAAAAGGGTTCCCTTAATTTCAGATGGACAGATACTAGAGGCCTATGTCAATTATATGCAAATCCTGTCCTTACTGATTCACAGTAGAGGTCGCATTTCGTGTTTGAAACTTATAATTGCAACCGGATGTAATCCAACAGTATGCTCTTGTATCATGTTATGTGTACCTCTTGTCATGTTTTGTGAACCTGTTCAATAATAACTTTATATAAAAAAAAAAAAAATTAACACTACATAATAAAATTATTAAAAAATATTGCAAAAAAGAAATAAGGGCACAAAGATATGAAAAGTCTGCAAAAGGGCTTTAACATTGAGATACCTACATATACATGTCTAAAAATGGATATGTGTATATATATATATATATATATCATTATCTGTGTATATATATATTTTTATGTTTATATATGTGTATATGCATTTACAGACAAATATATACACATATAAACACATAAATACATATGTATACATATATAGACATACACTGTGTGTACATATATATATATATATATATATATATATATATAATTGTAGAAAAGAAAGGCACTGAGGACTTTTTAATCCCAACAACTGATAATGTTTATTTTGAAATCATCAAATGTTATACATGAATAGTCATGGTCGACGTTTCGGCTCTTTCTCTGAGGCTTCTTCAAGACAAGTTTTTATATTAATCTTCCTTGTGATCCGTTCTCCCTGAAGGAACATTAACCAGTTAATTTAATTTTCCTTCAGGGAGAATGGCTCACAAGTCAGATTAAGATAAAAACTTGTCTTGAAGAAGGCTCAGAGAAAGAGCCCAAACATTGACCATGACTATTCATGTATAACATTTGATGATTTCAAAATAAACATCAGTTGTTGGAATTAATAAGTCCTTAGAGTGCCCTCCTTCTCTAAAATTATCTACACTTGACTTTTGAGGATTGCACCCAGGTTACTATTACACTACAGAGGGTAGAGTGCTGGGCCACCGGCTATTTTTGACATTATATATATATATATATTGCACATTGGAGCCATTTGTTGTCAAGTAGAGAAAAAAACGTGTAAAAACATATTTATACAATATTCATATTTAATAAAGTATTATACTGTGTATTTATTTAATATATTCCATATTCCAATGTTTTGCACATAGCAGAATATGTTCTATGTATTTATAAAAAGATATTCCTTTCCTATACATATATCTGTATATTTCTATACCCATGTATAATCATATATGTATTAGAGCGTGATCATTAAATACTACCCCAGTAGGAAATAAAAAGGAATATTCCATCATGGGGATGGGGGGGGGGGGGTTAGCTAATCCTTTTGCCCCCCTATGTAAGCCCAATTGTTCACATGGCCTCTAATAATAGTAAAGCTTATATCCGTTGTAAAACTACCAGGCTTACAAAAAGTGATTACAAGAGGCACTGCAAGTACTTTCTGCAACTTTTAATGGTAGAAGAGATTAGTAGTAATACTATAGCCACTTCTAGCACACACTTTTCTTAAAGTGCAGCACATGATTATCCCATGCAAAACAGAGTGAGTATGTGTGATATAAAGGATTATACTTCCCAACTGTATGCCTTGGGCTTACTCTACTGAAGTTTATGGCAGAGGCAGTGGATGGATCACACACTCTGGCCTCTATTTATCAAGCTGTCAACTTACCTGCATTCGACGGCACCAATACGCTCGCCTAAATTCGCCTAACATCGCTGCCGCGGACCTGAATACGTTCTCCACAGTTACCAAAAAAGCTGTCAAAAAGCTGCGCACCAAGTACGGGGCGATGAGCAGCGGACTGTTGTTAACTAAGTCATAGATCTCGCTACTCTTTGGCTTTTTTTCAGCTTTCTTGGTATACTCTCACTAAACACCGCCACTATACTATACTGTTTAACCCCTAAACCGCCGCTCCCGGAGCCCACCGCAACTCTAATTAATGTATTAACCCCTATCCTGCCGCTTCCGGACCCTGCTGCCACCTACATTATACTTATTAACCCCTAATCTGCCCCCCCTACACCGCCGCCACCTACATTATATTTATTAACCCCTACCCTGCCCCCCTACACCGCCACCACTATATTAAATGTATTAACCCCTAAACCTAAGTCTAACCCTAACCCTAACACCCACTAACTAAAATATAATTCAACTAAATCGAAATAAATTATTCCTATTTAAAACTAAAATACTTACCTATAAAATAAACCCTAAGATAGCTACAATATAACTAATAATTACATTGTGGCTATCTTAGGATTTATTTTTATTTTGCAGGCAACTTTATATATATTTTAACTAGGTAGAATAGTTATTTAATAGTTATTAACTATTTAATAACTTCCTAGTTAAAATAAATACAAATATACCTGTAAAATAAAACCTAACCTAAGTTACAATTACACCTAACACTACACTATAATTAAATTAATTCCCTAAACTAAATACAATTAATGCAATCAGCCAATAAGATTGAGCTTGCATTCTATTGGCTGTTCCAATCAGCCAATAGAATGCAAGCTCAATCCTATTGGCTGATTGGATCAGCCAATAGGATTTAACTTCAATCCTATTGGCTGATTGCATCAGCCAATAGGGTTTTTCCTACCTTAATTCCGATTGGCTGATAGAATTCTATCAGCCAATCGGAATTCAAGGGACGCCATCTTGGATGACGTCATTTAAAGGAACCATCATTCAGTCGTCAGATGTCGTTGGAAGAGGATGCTCCACGTCAGATGGCTTGAAGATGGACCCGCTCCGTGCCGGATGGAAGAAGATAGATGGATGAAGACTTCTGCCCATCTGGAGGACCTCTTCTGGCCGGCTTGGATGAAGACTTCTGACCGTCTGGAGGACCACTTCGCCCGGCTTTGTGGAGGACTTCGGCCCGGTTGGGTGAAGACGTCTCAAGGTAGGGTGATCTTCAAGGGGTTAGTATTAGGTTTTATTAAGGGGGGATTGGGTGGGTTTTAGAGTAGGGTTGGGTGTGTGGGTGGTGGGTTTTAATGTTGGGGGGATTTGTACTTTTTTATTTCAGGTAAAAGAGCTTATTACTTTGGGGCAATGCCCCGCAAAAGGCCCTTTTAAGGGCTATTCGTAATTTAGTATAGGGTAGGGCTTTTTTTTATTTTGGGGGGCTTTTTTATTTTGTTAGGGGGATTAGATTAGATGTAATTAGTTTAAAAAAACTTGTAATTATTTTATTATTTTCTGTAATTTAGTGGTTTTTTTTGTACTTTAGATAATTTTATTTAATTGTATTTAATTGTAGTTAATTTAGGGAATTAATTTAATTATAGTGTAATGTTATTTAATTATAGTGAAGTTATTAAATAGTTAATAACTATTTAATAACTATTGTACCTAGCTAAAATAAATACAAAGTTGCCTGTAAAATAAAAATAAATCCTAAACTAGCTACAATGTAACTATTAGTTATATTGTAGCTAGCTTAGGGTTTATTTTACAGGTAAGTATTTAGTTTTAAATAGGAATAATTTATTTCGATTTAGTTAAATTATATTTAAGTTAGTGGGTGATAGCTTTAGGGTTAGACTTAGGTTTAGGGGTTAATACATTTAATATAGTGGTGGCGGTGTAGGGGGGGCAGATTAGGGCTTAATAAGTATAATGTAGGTGGCGGTGGGCTCCGGGAGCGGCAGTTTATGGGTTAAACACTTTATTGAGTTGCGGCGGGGTCCGGGAGCGGCAGTTTAGGGGTTAATAAGTATAATGTAGGTGGCAGCGGTGTAGAGGGGGCAGATTAGGGGTGTTTAGACTCGGGGTACATGTTAGGGTGTTAGGTGTAGACATTACCATAGGAATCAATGGGATATCGGGCAGCAGCGAACATAAGCTCTCGCTGCTTTCCGACTCCCATTGATTCCTATGGTATCTGCGGCCTCCAGGGCGGCGGATTGAAAACCAGGTACGCTGGGCTGGAAAAGTGCCGAGCGTACCATCTAGTTATTTGATAACTAGCAAAAGTAGTCAGATAGTGCCAAACTTGCGTTTGAAACATCTGTAGTTATGTTACGTCACTGAATTCTACTTTTGCCGGTCTGTAGGGTTTGATAACTAAGGCGAATCAGGCTCGCCACAAATACGCTGCGGAATTCCAGCGTATTTGTGGTTGACAGCTTGATAAATAGAGGCCTCTGTCTCTAATCTACATGTCTGCTAATAAGGTCCTACCTCCCATGGGTCATAAACTTACAGAGCATTCTGTGAACAGAAATCCATTGAAAACAATAATCACTCCCTAAAACTGGGCCCCACAGGAATACAGTAGTGTACACAAAGAAGACCAACACGCAGCACATTACTGAAGCAAAGAGGCAAAAGTGACACTGTTTATGGATTTGCAAGGAGCAGAAATAAAACACAATCTATAAACCTATCAAGCACTGGGATACTATTATTTTTATTAGCTTTCTTTTGTACATTTGTAGTGTTTTTTTATCATGTGACCTTTTATTTTATTCTACTAGGTCAGACATGCCATGCGTAATTGTTTATGTTAGCTTTTCATGTCACTCCTTCCTTGTGCTGTGAAGATGAACAGATATATTTTTAATTATGTCCCATTTTTTTTTTTGTTCAACCTTATATTATTATAATAATAGTTATATGAGTTTTTTTTCCCCTTTTTCATTTATCTAGTGGTTCAATAAAGTCCTTGCATGTGTGCAATTTTAATTTCACGGCACATAAACAGAGCAGAACAAATTATTGATATTAGCCTGATGAAGTTGTCCTTTTGAGGCTTAGAAATGTCTTTATTTATAATAACACTTTATAGTATTTTACATTATTGTTATATTCTTACTTTGCTATTACCATCTTGGATATCAAGTGCCTGCCATTGTCTATCTTTGGGAATTTCCTGATTCCAGTTTGCTATGGATTTGTGATCTACTGGCCTCCCATTAAAGCATCTACAGATTCATACTTCTCATGTGCATTACCATTTATTTCCATTTATATTGCATCTCCAATATGCTATGTGGGGCTTTCCATTTCTTTTCTCATTGGACTGTTATGGTTCCCTGGACCATGGAGAGGAGTTGCCTTTAGCATTTACTTGTAACAAAACTTTTTTTTTCCCTATTTAAATAATTAATAATTGATTATGTACAGTTTGTGTACACACATTTGTATCTGTATGTTTGCATTGTTCAATTAATTGGCTATAGTAAATGGGATAAGGTAAACATGCTCAAAATGCCTTTCAAACTCTGAGATATAAAATTAATGAAACTCTTGAGAATAAATTTTGATAAAACATCTATTTTGTGGTAGATCTTTTGCAATATAGTAGTTATTATTTCATACCTTCCAACATTTGTGGTTGGGTATCTGGGACTCAGAATGTGGGGGAGGGAGGACACTGCCAATTTGTTGATTGGGCTGTGTCAGGAGGGGGTGGGCTCATTGATGGATCTTGTCCGGGTGGTCAGTGGGAGTATCTGAGGGGTGCATGGGTATATTTGTTCAGTCCATTGGTGGGGCTAATGGAAATCCTACAAATCGGCAGATAGCAGAAAAGCAGGTCAGAGTTCTAAATTTGGTACTGTACCTTTCATATTGTGATAGTTGAAAGGTCTGTTACTCTATGCACTCTAAGGGCTAGATTTATCAAGCAGCGGATGCTGCAATCTACCCCCGTAGTTTCAGGTTCCTCGAAACATAAGTTAAGAAGCAGCGGTCTTAAGACCGCTGCTCCTTATCTCGTCCGCCACGACACCCCCTGCTAGCGGCCGATTGGCCGCAAATGTGCAGGTGGCGGTATTGCACAAGTATTTCACTAGAAAAGCTTGTGCAATGATAAATGCCGACAGTGTATGCTGTCTGCATTTATCGATGTCGGGCGGACATGATCCGCTACAGCAGATCATGCCCGTCCGACATTTGTTAAATCGGCCCCTATGGGTTAGGCAGTCACTCCTCTGACTTACCATCCACAGACAAAAAAGGAGCTTCACTGTAATCATACACCCCAGAGTTGTTATAATCATAATTATAATTACTTCTATGCTATAATACATTTAGAATTTTAAAAAAATTACTGTTCCTTTGAAGAATTTGAAGTATTTAGACTTGAAACATACCAGAAGGGCTCTTAGTAAACATATTGAGCTTTAATAACATTTTTGTGACTGACCAAACTGTATCTCAGTAGTAAACTGCATAATGAATATTTCATTTTACAGTTTTCCGAATTCTAAAAGAGTAATGTTTATCCATTTAGAACATTATTTAAATCACATGACAATTATGAGGAACATTTTACTTGTGCCTGAAGAATATCTTGTGATAATCACTGACATTCTTAAATACAACCTTTCTTTGAATTTCTGCACATTATATTACAGACTTAGAAAATGTCCCATAAAATGCACTTTATGTCTTAAAAATAGACATTCAAAGTTATATTTTTTTCAAAAAGTTTTAGGGCAACCAAAAATCTAGCAATAAAAAAATAATAATTAAGAGCTAGATTATGAGTGGGGCGCTAACTGTTGCGCGTGAGCCATAAATGGATTATCTTTATGCACATCAGAAGTAGAGCATGTATTACAAGTTGAAAGTAAAAACGTTCAGTTGTGCACAATTGAATTTAACGAGCGTCAGGATAGCAAGACTTCAGATCTCTGGTTAATTGTTACGAGAGTCAAAAAAGTTGCACAAAACACATGAAGAATACATTTAAAAGTACAATTGCACTCATAATGCTCAAAGATAAGAGGTGTTAGAAAAAAAGACATTCTAAGGGCTTTAACATATATATACATACATATGAATATACATATGAATATGTATATATATAAATATATATATATATATATATATATATATATATATATATATACATCTGGAACAGAAGAGGGAAGGGCGCACAGCAAAAGGAGCCTCCTGGTGTAGTATGTAAAAAAAACTTGCTATTTTTCTGCAGAGTAATGCCAAATGAAAACTCACGTGCTTCCACCTCAACTCCTATGAGGTATGAATAAGGCTCTGTGTGGTGAATAACCACTGAAGAAGGCAATTCAATACCCTTGTTATTGCAGCATCCGTTCCCATGCTTGGATTCAGTCCTCAGCTCCCCAGCAGAAGATGAACCACTTCGAAAGGTGAATGTGGAATCTGTGTTGGAGGGGGGTTAGGGGGCTCTTATGGGGAGAGTAATGATATTATACCTGCACACTGAAATACTCAAAAAAAATGTGTGCTTTATTCAGTTTAAAACCTCATTCGAGCTCCCATACACTTGTCATAAAAACATGTAACATACATAGAAAAGGCTGTATAAAAACATCCAAAAGTCTTCAAACAGAGGACCTCTGATGAAGCGACCAATTGTGTCGCAAAACGCATCAGGCCATGCCCCCTCACTATCCGACAATTTTACAGAAGTGCTACGGCACAGTTTTATATCTTTCCAATGCTGTTTGGAAGTTTTTATGTGTATAGGTCTTCACAGGCTATAGGCTGTAAGCTTGGACAGTAAGATCTGTTTGAAGACTTTTTGGATGTTTTTATACAGCCTTTTCTATGTATATTACATGTATGGGAGCTCGAATGAAGTTTTAAACTGAATAAAGCACACATTTTTTTGAGTATATTAGTGTGCAGGTATAATATCATTACTCTCCCCATAAGAGCCCCCTAACCCCCCTCCAACACAGATTCCACAACCACCTTTTCGAAGCGGTTCATCTTCTGCTGGGGAGGTGAGTACTGAATCCAAGGAGGGGAACAGATGCTGCAATAAGAAGGGGATTGAATTGCCTTCTTCAGTGATTATTCACCACACAGAGCCTTATTCATACCTCATAGGAGTTGAGGTGGAAGCACGGGAGTTTTCATTTGGCATTACTCTGCAGAAAAATAGCACGTTTTTTTTACATACTACACCAGGAGGTTCCTTTGTGTGTATGTTCTTCTCTGTGTGTGTATGTATATATATATATATATATATATATATATATACATATTTATTTATATGTATATATATTTTAAGTTTATACATAGTGTATATAGACATATATATATATATATATATATACATACAGTATATGCTGTATGTATATACAGGGAGTGCAGAATTATTAGGCAAGTTGTATTTTTGAGGATTAATTTTATTATTGAACAACAACCATGTTCTCAATGAACCCAAAAAACTCATTAATATCAAAGCTGAATATTTTTTGAAGTAGTTTTTAGTTTGTTTTTAGTTTTAGCTATTTTAGGGGGATATCTGTGTGTGCAGGTGACTATTACTGTGCATAATTATTAGGCAACTTAACAAAAAACAAATATATACCCATTTCAATTATTTATTTTTACCAGTGAAACCAATATAACATCTCAACATTCACAAATATACATTTCTGACATTCAAAAACAAAACAAAAACAAATCAGTGACAAATATAGCCACCTTTCTTTGCAAGGACACTCAAAAGCCTGCCATCCATGGATTATGTCAGTGTTTTGATCTGTTCACCATCAACATTGCGTGCAGCAGCAACCACAGCCTCCCAGACACTGTTCAGAGAGGTGTACTGTTTTCCCTCTCTGTAAATCTCACATTTGATGATGGACCACAGGTTCTCAATGGGGTTCAGATCAGGTGAACAAGGAGGCCATGTCATTAGATTTTCTTCTTTTATACCCTTTCTTGCCAGCCACGCTGTGGAGTACTTGGACGCGTGTGATGGAGCATTGTCCTTCATGAAAATCATGTTTTTCTTGAAGGATGCAGACTTCTTCCTGTATCACTGTTGAAGAAGGTGTCTTCCAGAAACTGGCAGTAGGACTGGGAGTTGAGCTTGACTCCATCCTCAACCCGAAAAGGCCCCACAAGCTCATCTTTGATGATACCAGCCCAAACCAGTACTCCACCTCCACCTTGCTGGCGTCTGAGTCGGACTGGAGCTCTCTGCCCTTTACCAATCCAACCACGGGCCCATCTATCTGGCCCATCAAGACTCACTCTCATTTCATCAGTCCATAAAACCTTAGAAAAATCAGTCTTGAGATATTTCTTGGCCCAGTCTTGACGTTTCAGCTTGTGTGTCTTGTTCAGTGGTGGTCGTCTTTCAGCCTTTCTTACCTTGGCCATGTCTCTGAGTATTGCACACCTTGTGCTTTTGGGCACTCCAGTGATGTTGCAGCTCTGAAATATGGCCAAGCTGGTGGCAAGTGGCATCTTGGCAGCTGCACGCTTGACTTTTCTCAGTTCATGGGCAGTTATTTTGCGCCTTGGTTTTTCCACACGCTTCTTGTGACCCTGTTGACTATTTTGAATGAAACGCTTGATTGTTCGATGATCACGCTTCAGAAGCTTTGCAATTTTAAGAGTGCTGCATCCCTCTGCAAGATATCTCACTTTTTTTTACTTTTCTGAGCCTGTCAAGTCCTTCTTTTGACCCATTTTGCCAAAGGAAAGGAAGTTGCCTAATAATTATGCCCACCTGATATAGGGTGTTGATGTCATTAGACCACACCCCTTCTCATTACAGAGATGCACATCACCTAATATGCTTAAATGGTAGTAGGCTTTCGAGCCTATACAGCTTGGAGTAAGACAACATGCATAAAGAGGATGATGTGGTCAAAATACTCATTTGCCTAATAACTCTGCACTCCCTGTATATATATATATATATATATATATATATATACATATATATATATATATATACGTGCATTGGAGCCCTTTGCAGTCAAATAGTTAAAAAATCATATTTATGCAATATTCATATTTAATAAAGTGTTTAACTATGTATTTACTGTAAATATTTCACATTCCAATGTTCTTCACATAGGGGAATATATTCTAAATATTTATAAATAGATATGACTATATATAAATATATATATATATATATATATATATATATATATATATATATATATATATATATATATATATATCTGTATATATCTATACCTGTGTATAATTATATATTTATATATATATATATGTATATATATATATATAGATATATATAAAATCATAAATAGAACATATTCTGCTATGTAAAGAACATTGACATGTGAAATATTAATGTTTCATGTCAGGTTAGCGGACTTGAGAAAACTTGTTCTTGTTTGTTTACAAGTAAGGGTGTTTTGTTCCCCCCACACACTTTTGCCCACCATTGAAGTCTATGGCGCAGTACGTTAACATGGTCACGATACTTGAAGTTCGGATTTTAATGCGAGATGGGTTGGTGCTAGTGCAAAAGCTTTTTACTTTCAACTTGCAAGACGCGAGGTACCCAACGTGAGCAAAATGTTTACTGCAAGCGCACCACTTATAATCTAGCTTAAAGTGTGAGGCTAAAGAGAGAATTAGATAGATAGACAGACAGACAGATAGATAGATGATAGACAAATAGATAAAAAGATGGATGATAGATAGACAGCACGACATATAGAGAGATAGATAAATGCAAGTCCAGTGGGCGATGTTAAAATTGTAAAAAGGTGTATTTTACTAATAACTTTAACCATTAATATTTAGCTGTCTTTTAAAATATACATAAAATTTGCAATGAATTAACTATATATTCCTGTACAGTCAAAATATACATTATGTATTGTCAGCAGCCAGTTCATTTGCATTTTTACTGTGAGCTATAAAGGACAGTCACGAATATGCCAATTACATCTGATTATTACAGACCTCCAAGCTCCCTGTTAAGTTTCTGGCCAAGTATAGCACAAGAAGTTTCTCTCTCTCCAAGCATCTCATTAACATCTACTCTCATACTGAAAGCAATCTTCTTACTAGAATAATAATCTTAATTTAATATCTATGCAAAGCACATTGTGCAGAATGCAATGAGAGCTCTTAAGGATCAGATGCATTAAGCTGAACAGGATGAATTAGACAGTGGACCATAAGATTAAATGCCTCTTGAAAGTTGAATTACTGATATCATCCTTAAATGCGGGGCTTGTTACTTCAAATCATAGGCACAAAGAGTCTAAATTAATTAAACTTACATATATATATTATTATTTTTAAGAAGAAATGTATTTTATAGGCGCTCATCCTTCACAATTTAACAAGACATTTTAAATCATAATGTATATTCTTCAGTTTGTTTCTTCATATTTTATTGGCCTTTACCCAAACACAGATTGCAGTCTCTCAGTTACGAGAACTTCTGCAGCAGTTTGATGGGAAGAATATGTTTAGTGCCAAAGTAGTTTGATACAAATTATTATGAAGTGTCATATCACAGATTATTCCCAAGTATCCTGAAAACAGCTCAACTGTCCCAATTTGTAAATAAAAATGACTTTATACTCAAAATGTAATTCCCCATAAAGGCCTAGATTACAGGTAGATGGCGAAAATATTTGAGCAATTGTGCGTTACCATCTCTCGAGCGCAACCAATAGCGCTTTTATTTCTGTGCTCAAATTAACAGTCCGCAGTTATTTTTTATCAAGCGATAGTCTAGCGATATAACATCTGCATATTGGATAATGCAGGTATGTTAAGCTCCTCATATAATAGAGTTCTATGGGGTAAAATGCAAGTTGATTGTGCGCAAGTCATGTAGCGCTGTGCTATACTAATAACAATGTTTTATTTCCGGTCTAAAAAAGTGCTACATTTTACAGCGGTATTCTGGATTTTTTAACTCACCACTTGTAATACAAAGTGCATCAAGCACGCTAATATCGCTCCCTGCGCTATCTATTAAAAGTATTGTGTGATCTAAAAAACCTTTGGATGCACTAAGATGGTTTAGTTAAGATATTTAATCTTCCACTTTTAATCAATTGTGCATTATTCTTTGTGTAAGGTTACGCAAAAGATAATGCATCCTCTACTCCATTTGTAATCTAGCCCAAAATAAGTATGTTTTATTTATTATATGTTTGCCTGCTAACCTGAAGCACGCAAAAAGACGAACTTGCGCGCTTATCTTATTCCCCCATAGACTTCATTGGCGAGCGAAAAATGGGGAAAACAAATTAACACCCTTACTTACACGCAAATACAATCACGTTTAACCAAAGTGCACTAACCTGACATGGAATATTAATATTTCACATTCCAATGTTCTTCATGCAGCAGAATATGTTCTATTTATTCTTAAATACATATTTCTATTTATATCTAATGGTTTTGTGGTAAAATCTATATCTATCTATATGTATAAAAAATAATATATATATATGTGTGTGTGTGTGTCATGCTATCCAGACACGTATTAAATTCAATAGCACTCAAGCAAATACATTTACTTTCAACCTGTAATACGCACATTACTTTGGATTCGCTCAAAAAGCTGAATTAAACCCCTTTTCACTTGTGTGCAACAGTTAGCTTGCCACTCGTAATCTAGCCCTTGGTGGGTTAGCAACGTTGGGTGTATACTGATCTAAAAAGGGCTTTCAGAACTTGATTCTTAATATAAATAGTAGCCCACTACTTCCTATAGGGAACATCTTCAGTGCAAAAGAGGAGTAGCTGACAGCATCTTAAAGTGATGGTAAATTTCAGACTTTAAGAATATTGCAATGAAAAATATAATAGTGTACAAGCAAAGGCACATTATTGATTTTTTTTTTGTTTTGTTATTTTGTTAAAGAGACTCGCTGATTTATTGTATTTCTAGAGAGTGCAAAAAATAACAAAAGTAAATCTATTTTAGTATTCAGCCACAAACAAATCTACATGTCTATTACTAAGGTTAATTTGAATAATTTTGTTCCTGATGCTTCACTGGTTTTTTTTTTTTTTTTCCATTAAAATTGTGAAGCTACACAGGGACATACACCTGTATCACCAGGAATGAAATTTATATGCAAGACCTGCTTGTACACACAAATTAAATAATTTAGGCATAATTGTGTTGTCCTCTTGAGATTCTGCAGCTGATCGGAGGAACAGCCATATTTCTCATGCTGCTATTTTAATATAATGGAAAATAACTAGTAGTATTTTCACTGCATCTTTACGCTTCTTGCTGCAAAGTAAGATGCACATTATTATAATAGATTATGCCCTTTATAAGATTCACTTTGTTTTAAATTCATCACAATTGTATGAAGTTTTTCTTAAAAAGGTAAAACTTACTGTTTTTAAAAGGGACACTAAACCCAAATATTTTTCTTTCATGATTCAGATAGAGCATGCAATTTTAAGCAACTTTCTAATTTACTCCTATTATCAATTTTTATTTGTTCTTTTGGTATCTTTTTTTGAAAAAGCAGGAAGGAAAGCCTTGGAGCCATCCCATTTTTAGCCATCCAATCAGCAAGCGCAACCCAGGTGCTGAATCTAAAATGTTCGGCTCCAAAGCTTTCATTCATGCTTTTTCAAATAAAAATACCAAGAGGGGGGGCGGAGCCAGCGCTCACAGGAGATGGCTGCACGTTTGTGAGCTCTAGTCTCCCTTAAGGGCTAAACCAACTTAAATGTGAGTGTACCTAGCTCAATTGATCTGCTAAGAAACCTCGACAAGCCCCACTTATCAACCCGGATTGACATCTGACCGGATTTACAGGTTAACAGTAAAAGGACGACATTTCATGACACCGAGGCATGCGGCCTACATCGCACCCAAGCGCCATATGAAGGAGACACTGCATGTCACTGATCGCGGTCAGAAGTGAAAGCTGCTATAAAGCCCGCAGGGGATGAGTGACCGCAGTGGTAAGCCGATATGTGTTGCCTGAAGTGGGTGTCTTTTTGTGAACTTACTGTGCTTATATGAGGCTCCGGGAAGGGAAGTGCCAAATCTAGTGGAAGGCCGCAACTGACCATAATGAACCGGAATACATGGCCTTTTACAGTGGCGACCGATAAACTTGCTATAAGGGGGCAGCAATAAAACATAACAACGGAGCAAGAAATATGTTTAATTTTGATTAGTATGAACTGTGCCTATCATGTAAATAAAAATACACCCCACTGACGCATGCTGACCAGCTTAGGAGGGTAGAAAAGGTAGTAAACAACACGTCTCGGCTGCAGATTTATTACTGCTGATAAATACATGTGCTGCTGTGTTACTGAAACTAATTTACTTCATACACTTACAGTTGATTGATACTGCACTTTGCCCTTTCTACCAAGTACCGACCTCTTTATCATAGGAGTTAAAATGTCCCCCAAAAAGGGAAATAAGCCAGAAAAGGGCGCAAAAAAACGGACAGCAACAAACCCCTCTGTGAATAATTTTTTCAAACACATAGACACACCTGGGAAAGTGCTAACAGCTACAAGTGAGGCTAGGGGAGATGCTTCATCGGCCTCATCTGAATCGGAGGGAGAGAGTTCAGAACTTGCTATCTCAGTTCCTAGAGCCCTGCTGAACTCTTTGCCCTCAAAAAAGGACTTTTCCAACCTAATTGGCCAAGTTAAGCAATGCATAAGGGAGGAAATCTCCGAGATCAAAAAGGAAATTTCAGATATGGGCCAGAGAGTAGAAAAATTAGAAGATACTACTGCCCTCACTGATTCCAACATACTCTTTCTCAGGTCTAAGGTGGCCTTTCAAGATGAGCAACTGTTACAAATGGAGAACAAGCTAGATGACTTGGAAAACCGTAGTCGTCGTAGCAACATTCGAATCAGAGGTATCCCAGAGACCATCCTACCAGCAGATTTGGAAGACTACCTACAAGGAGTATTTACTCTTGTCTTGGGAGTGGACTCAGAAGCCACGATAGCACTGGATAGGTTTCACCGGGCTTTACGAGCAAAACCTCTGGGCGACCAACCCCCAAGAGATGTAATTGTCAAGATTACTAGCTACCAAATCAAAGAGGAGATAATGAAAAAAGCACGACAGAAATACCCTCTTAAGTTTAGGGCAGATCCCATTCAGCTATTTGAAGATTTGACTCCAAGAACACTACAGAAGAGACGTGAATTTAGATTCTTCACCACCACACTGAGACAGCGTAACATCCCATACAGATGGGGCCACCCTTTCAATCTGCAAATCTCATGGAAAGGAAGAAGATTAATCTGCAATACAACAGAGGATATACAGAGGGTCTGCAAGGACCTGGAAATCACCAATATGCCTCAGCAAGAAAAATCAGTGAAAGAAGAGAGGAGAGACCCCATACGGCACCACCTCTACCACAGAGATCGGAATGGAAGAGAATCCCAGGAAAATTGGTCAATAAAGACATTCAAAAAGTGGACTCGGCAACAACTTCAGAAAAGTGAACTTTTCTTTTTTCCCTCTGTTGCGGGTCTGTATTTAATTGATTATAGGGGGCAAGGATCGCAGTAAATACAGCAGTATCTGTTATCTGGGGGTAGCCTGCACTGGCCCGCTCTGTGATTTAAAAGTGGAGTGGGCCGGGGTGGGATGATCTCACGGATGGCACTCTGTTGGGGTATGGTCATACTGAATGACAGACGAGAGCTCTTGAGGATGCAGAGAGGTGAGACGTACCTTGTAAATAAGATATGATAATTGCCTTTCACCTAAAATAGAAATCACATCGTAAAGTAAATATTTGAATGCTGTAATGGTAGGAATCATGTATTTATTTGAATGTAATGTCTAGAGGCAAATACTGTTTAACTTGCAAAGCGAGATGTAGCATATCTTATGTCCAAATGTTTATAGGCGCACTCACCAAGCAATACCCAAGATGCACCACGGTGCAAGCCTGAGGTAATATCTATCTTATGCCCAAACAGGGGTTTTGTATTCTCCCCATAAAAGAATGCTAGTTATAGGTTTTTTCATTCACACCAGTTGTGCAATACTTATTTTGCTTGAATTTTGTTTTGCTTATTATTTTTTTAGTTGCTGCCGTGAGGGCCACCTTTTTCTTAGATATGTATTCTGGGTTAAATATCAATGTGAATTATATACAATACTGCCACTTACCCTGGGACTATCAACAAATAGCTTCAACTCTCTAGATGACAGAAACTAATACACCCAATATACATATAATTACTCAAAACGTAAAAGGTTTCAATTGCCCTAGAAAGCGGAATATGGCTATTAGAGACTTGTATAGGAGAGGAGGGAAAATCCTCCTACTACAGGAAACACATTTTAAGGCGAGTATGATACCCAGGTTTTTTTCAACTCAATATCCGCAACATTTTCACAGCACGAACTCCAATAAAAAAATTAATGGGGTCAGCATTTTGGTACACAAATCAATCCCATTTAAACCCCAAAAAATAGATAAGGATAAGGAAGGGAGATTCTTGGGAATTATGGGTCTGATGTTTGGTAGGCCTGTGACTACCAAATGTGAGACAGGACCGTTTTGTTTCACAGATCTCAGATAGAATTACAGTTCTTGCCAAAGGCCTCCTAATAGCAGCTGGAGATCTTAACACTCCTCTCGACCCTGACCTAGACAGCTCTAACCCCCATGTTCGGCAGAATCAAAAAATGCTTCATTCTATTTGGAAAGATATTAGAGCCCTGCAACTACATGACACATGGCGTTACACTCACCCGCAAACTAGAGACTACACCTTTTTTTCGAACCCACAAAAAAGTTACTCAAGATTGGACTACATTCTAGTAGACCATCTTGCACTCTCATTAGTTAAACATGTAAATATCAAACATACAACATGGTCAGACCACTCTTTAGTGGAATGTGTGATGGCATGGCCTTCTGCCCCCATCAAACCCTTTACATGGCGTCTCGACAATACACTGCTGGCTGACTCAAAATTGATAGAATCATTCGCGGAGTTTCTAGATAACTATTTTCTTATTAATAACACACCAGATGTCAGCCCCGCGACAGTATGGGAAGCTCATAAAGCTTATATCAGAGGCGAATTTATCAAATTACAAGCATATAAACGTAAACAAACTCTTGCAGAATATGTTAAATTGGCACAAGAAGTATCTGAGGCTGATATGTCATTGAAATTACACCCTAGGGATCAGGAACTAGCTAAGATTCTACAACTTAAAAGGGAAAACCTAAATAAACACTTGCAACTCGAAACACAGAGAAGTCAATTGCACATACAACAAAAATATTATGGTGAGGGAAATAGATCGGGGAAGCTATTAGCTAGAACACTAAAGCAGCAACGCACAAACTCCTACATTCACTCGCTCAAATCACCACATAATACTGATATTGAGGACACAAAATCCATTGGGGAATCCTTCAGGAAGTTCTACCACAGACTTTATAATTTGTTCCCCAATAGGTCACCAAATAACCATCAGTCAGAGTGTGAAAAATATTTAGAAGGTATAAATCTCCCTAAACTCACAGAAGATGAATGTAGGATAATGGAAGCACAGATCTCCAGTAAGGAGATAATAGAAGCTATTAAAGAATTAAAACCGGATAAAGCCCCAGGACCAGATGGTCTCAGTAATAGGTATTATAAGGTCTTCAGGACCCAGCTCATCCCACACTTACTTACCCTTTTCAATCAAATATCTGACACTGTAGTTTTCCCTGACACAATGCTACAGGCCCATATTTCAGTACTCCCTAAACCCGGCAAAAAACCAGAGACTCCAGCTAATTTCAGGCCAATCTCCTTGTTAAATGTAGATATCAAACTATACTCCAAAATAATAGCAAATAGGATAAATAAAGTTCTCCCGAATCTAATACACCACGATCAGGTAGGCTTTGTTCCAGAGAGGGAGGCTAAAGATAATATTGGGAAAGTAATAAACCTATTGGACTACATTAAAAAAATTTAAATTCCTGCAATTTATCTATCAACTGATGCTGAAAAAGCATTTGATAGATTAGATTGGACCTTTTTATTAACAACTCTTCAAAGATTCGGCTTCCCCAAAACATTTATCTCCAAAATTTTCGCCCTATATTCTACCCCATCGGCCCAGATACGAGTCAATGGGACTCTGTCTGAACATCTCGAAATCAGGAATGGGACGAGGCAGGGCTGCCCGCTCTCCCCCATCCTCTTTATACTATCATTAGAACCATTGGCCACAAAACTACGTGAACATTCGGGAATAAAAGGTATTACTATACAAGACCAATCTTATAAATTAGCAATGTTCGCTGATGATATTCTCCTGACCATAGCTGACCCACTACTCTCTCTCCCGCACATCCAAAGTGAACTGGAGACATTTGGGGCAGTATCAAATTTCTTGATAAATATTAACAAATCGGAATTATACCCGATAAATCTCGCAGAATCAGAAATATTAGAAATTAAACATATGTTCCCCTATAAAATTCAGAGTCAAGCATTAAAATATTTGGGGATCTTCTTGACACAAGATCCTATCTCCCTAAGGAAACTAAATTATGGCCGATTGTTGGGGGAATTCGAACATTTGGTATCTTCTTGGTTACCGAAAAAACACATTTCTTGGCTGGGCAGAATTGCCGCTGCCAAGATGACATTATTACCCAAAGCATTATATGTCATGCAAGCACTGCCCATATCTGGAGTGTCAGCAGACATCAACAAGCTACAAGTGATTATTGATACTTATATTTGGGATAAGAAACCCCCACGCCTAGCTAAGACTACGCTTTATAGACACAGAGAAGAGGGGGGATTGGGGGTTCCTAATTTGCACTTTTATAAATTGGCAATTGCCGCAAACAAAGTAGTAGAATGGTGCAGACAGGGGGATAACTCTTATAAGAGAAATGTCCATCTAGAATCCCAACTGTTAGGAGTCCCACACATAGGTGGGATGTGCTGGGCCCCTCAAAAACCACCTATAGAAAAAATGGAAGCTTTCCCAATAATCAAGGAAACCTGGTCCGATTGGTTAAAATTACGCAACAAACACAAACACATAACAACCACCTACTCCCCTCTAACAATACTTGACCCAAATGAGGAATTCCTACATGGCTGGTCGGGAATGAAATTAAGGGTAGATCAAGCATCTAAACTACAGGATTATATCCCTATATATCTGTTATTAGAAAAAGGAAGATTAGCACAGAGAGAAACCCTACTAACACAAGGCTACTCTTTTTTTCAGTCCTGGTTGAGATACCATCAGATACGCCATTATCTAGCTATGCACAAAAGCAAGCAAGACTTGATCAGGCCGCTCACGATATTTGAAAACCTTTGCATCTCACACCATCGCCCTAAGGGGGTGATCGCCACAATGTATAGAATGGTCCTTAGGTCAAGCCTTCCGACCAAACCGAATTACATATCTAAATGGGAGGCTGAGATGGGCAGAAGTTTTACTTGTAAACAGTGGGATACATGGTTTCAGACAACAGCCAAATCAGCACACTCATCATCAGCACTTGAAACCAATATCAAAACCCTCACTAGGTGGTACTTAACACCGGGCAAGTTAAAACACATGTTTAAGAATGCTAGTGGCAAATGTTGGAGGGGTTGCGGGCAGGAAGGTACTATGTATCACATATGGTGGGAATGCAGAACAATACACGCATTTTGGATACAAATACATAATCAGATCTGTAAAACGATTGGTATTGATCGGACCTTGTCACCAGAAGGTGTTTTGTTTAATGCTAGTATAGAGATCTCTTGTAAGATTAGGAGAAACCTTTATCAAATACAAATTAATGCAGCAAAAAGGCTCATAGCCAGAGCCTGGAAGAAAATAAACGCACCTACACTTAGCGATTGGCGTGACTTGGTGAAGCACACCTTAATACTAGAAAGGTTACATTATCTTAAAATAGGAAATTTAACTTTGTATCATGATATGTTATTTCTATGGGAGCAATATATGTATGGTTTAGAGGTGGCTGGCAATTGATATTTATTGAAAGCATGTAAGATAGTGCATAATATGTAATATATATGTATTAGAAGATGTGTCGACAGTACCCAGAACAGTAATGTAGAGTGGCCCTCACGGTGGAAAACTTGTTAAGATCTGTAGATTCTTTAGCAGTTACGTAGTTTTTCTAGATTTTTTAAGGTTTAATGCAATAGAAACCTAAGTTCACTGAACCTGGACTGGACTAAAATCTCATGGACTTATACCCTACACCATTCTTAGGAGTGATATTATGTGCAACCCGATGGGGTATACAATGAAAAATGAATATAAAATTATGGTAGTAGACTGGCTATCACAGTTAGGGATTCAGTGAGACATCATTGGCTATATGTAAACTTACCTTTAATGCACTGATTTAAGTTGTAATTTAATAGACTGCGACAAGCTGTTCAAGTTGTTTTGTTTTGTACATTAACAATCCTCTGGTTGTAAGATTGCTTTTTATTTTTTGTATGTTTATTATACTTGAATAAAGCTCTTTTGAAAACAAAAAAAACAAAAAAAATACCAAGAGAATGAAAATAAATGAATAATAGGAGTAAATAAGAAAGCTGCTTAAAAAAACATGCTCTACCTGAATCATGACAGAAAAATAATTGGATTTAGTATCCCTTTAAGTTTGTTTTCTTTGCTAAATATAGCTTCACTTTTTGCAGCAAAGGAAATGATAAAATGAAAAATATCTTTCAAATATAGCATTCTTACCAGGGTTAATTTCTTTGGCTAACCACAGCTTCCTAGCTGTACTGATATATGCTTTTTGTGTTCCAACAAAGATTAGCCAAAGCTGGTCATTCTTTCTTTTTTATAAGCCAACTTTGGGCTCGTTTCCATTGAGCCATAATTAGGTTTGGGCTAGGTTGCAAACCGATAAATATGCTGTTGGAAGCCATTTCTTATTTCCACTCCTTCCCCTAGCTCACTATACCACAATATCGGCAGCTAGAGTCCCATAGAAAGTATTAGAAGCCTTCAAGGGATAATTTAAACTCGTTTTCCAATAAAAGTGCAAAACATTAATACACTGTCAGAGTCTGTCGATACATTGAAAAAAATTACACCTAGCTCAACTAGGTACAAAAGAGGAAAAAGAAGCTTTCAGATTTATTTCCCATTGAACTTTTCAAACTTACAAATAATTCAAGTATTTCAAGGTAGAAAAAAAATTGTAATTGTAATAAGAACGTAGTTGCACTTACGTTCTTATGGAAATATCAGTATGTGTTTACAAATAAAAATATATGCAAGCACATATCAACAAAATTCAATCTATACCTATGCCTAGGGCAGCAATACATATTAAATATATTAATAAAGAGGAATACATAATTATAATAAAAAATAGTATTTGCTTACAGTTAAAAAATATGTTATAAATAAGTGTATCTTTGTTTTTATTTTAGAGGTAATCACAGATAAGGAGTGCAGATGGTAAACATACATTTTACAGTGTAAGGTCGGGTTACCATAGCAACTAACTTGCTTTTCAAGAAATCCAACGTCGGATGAAAGTGTTAACACAATTTGCACCTACAGGAAAAGAGCGACTGCACGCAATGCATAAAATATTTCGGTTGAAACCTGGTACTAAAATTGAGCCGTAAACTTTAGTAGCTCCATTTTCTATTGCTCAATGGAAACTAGCCCTTTCTATGCGGTTTTGTGAGATCTTCACCTAGGTAGACGGATTTAGCATTTGCTGAGAGTTTTTGCCAGCTCTAGATTTTTTAAATTTGTGTAGCCTTAAGATCACAACCCAGTAAACCTTTATCTCAAATAATCTGCATACATACAAGCTGAGCATAGATATAATTTGCAACATTGTATTCATGAGCCTCACAGACAGTACATGTAGATTTACTCTGTTATTATAGTATCAAGATGATTCATTTGATGCAATAAGTGTTTGACATTAAAGATAAAGTCAAAATAAAACATTCATGATTCAGACAGAGCATGCAATTTTAAACAACTTTCTAATTTGCTTCTTTTAGCAAATATACTTTGTTTTCTTGTTATTCCTTGCACATGCACAGCTACAAACAGAGAAGTACACAAATTCCAGTCACTGATGTTTAACAGACTTGCCAACATTTCTTGGAGGCTTTCTGGGACAGCGAGGCGAGGGGGTCTTGTGGGCATTGGTCCACCGGTGTTTGGTGAGTAAAGCCATGAGAGGAGGAATGAGGCCAGGGTTGGGTTATGGGCAAGAGAGAGCGTGTTGTGAATGGTGTTAGGTGGAGTCAGAGAATGCCATGGGTGGAGCTGTGACCATCCTAGAAACTGGGACATTTGCCCTGAAGTGGGAAGTTTGGGAGTGACAAAGGATAAACCCTCCAAACCTGTAAGAATCTCAGAAGATCCAGGACAGTTAAAAAACAACAATAGTGTGAAACAAAATAAGTGAATGTATTATATGATATTTCAAAAAATTATATGCGGATTATTTGCATATAAGAGTGGTATGTCCCTTTAAGGCCAATGGGGTAATTTCTCCAGTGCTGTATCTTAAAAGGAAAAGACACACACAATAGAGAGTACTGTCAGGAAACAAACTGTGATAATTCATGGAATCTTATTAACACTTTACAGAGCTTGTAACTCAGCTCTAAGTTTCCAGACAGAGAGGTTTTAAAGCCCCTTGGCTGCTCCAGTAATCACAGGAATATTGCTTCAAGATGTATATTTTTAAAGGTTTATTAAAATATATAGGACATAAAGACAATGGGGCATATTTATCAAGGTCTGGCGGATCTGATCCGACACTGCGGATCAGGTCCGCCAGACCTCGCTGAATACGACGAACAATACGTTCGCCATATTCAGCATTGCACCAGCAGCTCACAAGAGCTGCTGGTGCAACGCCGCCCCCTGCAGACTCGCGGCCAATGGGCCACCAGCAGGGGGGTGTCAATCAACCCGATCGTACTTGATCGGCTTGTATTGTGGCGATGTCTGTCCGCCTGCTCAGAGCAGGCAGATAGGTTATGGAGCAGCGGTCTTTGTTACCGCTGCTTCATAACTGCTGTTTCTGGCGAGCCTGCAGGCTCGCCAGAAACACAGGGCATCAAGCTCTGTTCGGAGCTTGATACATATGCCCCAATATACACTATTAACAAGGTCGTCCCACCACTAAGCTGTATAAGTTAGCAAACAGGGCTATACTTAGCAGGCTATGAAGGCGGTTACTAGGCTATAATCTTGCGCTGTATTACTTTCAGTGAATCAGTCTTTCAGTCCTTAAAAACAAATATCCAATGACCATTTCACCAGATGTCCTTTTCAAGGATAATCAGCTGTACCCTCAGCCCTTCTTTAATATTCAGTCCTTGGGGCCAAATTATCAATGTGCGGATGGACATGATCCACTGTAGCGATCATGTCCGTCGCACATCTATAAATGCAGGCGGCATATGTTGTTGGTATTTATCATTTCCATTGCTGCCCCCTGCAGACTCACGACCAATCGGCCACTAGCAGGGGGTGTCAAGCAAAATGATTATATGCGATCAGGCGGATTGCTGTCCCCCGCCTCAGAGGTAGCGGCCGAGTTAAGGAGCAGCGGTCTTAAGACCACTGCTTCTTAACTCTTGTTTCCGGCGAGCCTAAAGGCTTGCGCAGAAACAGATGCATTGGGGCTGATTCACTGGTTGATAAGTTGTCCCCTTTGTATCCAATTGAGTAATTCTCCGATCATGTGTTGCCTGGTTCATCATGTCAGGTTTGGCTTAGTCTGTAACTGTACCTGATATAGGGGTCGAACACAATCCTTTAGAAAAAAACATATCTATGTTTTTTAATGTTAATGTGTATTTTTTTTTTTTAATGTGTATTTTTGTAGATTAACCATAAGATAAGTTTTTCTAAAGGATTGTTATCAGCCCTATATTTTGGAAGAAATAGATCATGATTTAAGTTTACGTGACTGGTTTCAAAGTCAAAACATTGTTGGAGGCATCTATTTACATTTAGTATCAGCACGCATGTCTACCTACCAAAGCAAATTTTCAAACAGCGATTAGTATCTGAATTGTACTCAGCAGAAATAAAAAATTTGGTATTTTTTTCTGCAACTCAGTTTCTTTTCTTATTAATTGGAATAACTTTGAAATTGATAAAAAATCAAATCCAAAGTGCCAAATAATAGTTTGGTTTGTAAATTCAAATGTTTTCGAATGGGAGCCTATGGGGCATATTTATCAAAGTGTCAACTGAAAATACGCTGGAATTCCGTGTCGTATTTGTCACGAGATTGATCCGCCATAGTTATCAAAGCGTCAAGATCGGCAAATGTTGAAATTTGTGACGTAAAATACGATCCCGCAATCTCAATCTGATGCAGATCGATGCGAGTTGAAAACAGTGGTATGCGAGGGGAATTGTGTTTATTCGCCCTCCTAATCAACACTATTTAAACCTCTCACTAAGTTATTAAAAATTCTACATTTACACTTGCGTCTTTTCCGACTCAGCATACCTGGTTTTCAATCCGCCACCCTTGAGGTCGCGGATGCCATAGAACTCAATGGGAGTCTGAAAACACACAAAGCTTATGTTCGATGCTGCAAGAGAATGAAGCATATGACATAATAAAAAAAAATTAGAAACTTTATTAAACTTGTATACCCTTTCTAAATCAAACAATATTATTGCTCCACATTTGGTGCACTAGTAGATATAGGGATAAAAATGAAACATACATTACTACCTATGGATTATGTTACAACTTTGTCTCTCATTACAAAGCAAGGGGACAATATTATTTCTACATATTTGGTGCAACGTTTTGCCCCAAACTTGTTACACTAATAGATATAGAGATAAAAATGAAATAAATACACAACATAATATATATAACTTCCTTTTTATTTTTTGGAAAAATCTATGTGCACCATGTTTAAGCCATGTAATACAAGTCCCATTCTCCACTTTGTGTCATATTTGACACAACTTCTAATCAACCCACACACTGGAGAATTTTTCCACCACTTTTGATTGGAATATGCCTAATCACATGATTTATGACATCAGCCAATCTGATTCAAATACACATTATAAACTATCACTAACGAATCAAATTGCTCAATACTTGTGTCATTGATCACTCATTAGAACTTGTTAGTGCCATTTGTTACATTGTGTATTGTTAAATTGTGTATTATACTTTCAAAGTATGTATATGTGAAATTAGTATTAAAGATAAACATTGATGCTGTCATTAGGACACCCAGTGTAATATTTTATACAAGGATTTTAAAATTCAAATTGATGTTTGATTCAATATAATCTTAAACTGATAGCTCAAAGGGATAGCCCACCTAACTTTAAACTGTCATGATTCAGATACAGTAGAAATTAAAATCACCTCTTTACTGGCATGCTATTTTCAGTGTATTTTTTCCTTTCCTTAAAGTTATTTTTCAGGAAGAAATGTCAACTTATATGCCAGCCCATTTTATAACACATGTGAAGGGTGGTTTTTAAAACTAGATTGCAATCAGGAGGGGGTTACACAGGTACAGAGAGAAAACTAGCCCAGCTTTTAAAATATCCATTAAATGCAAATAAATGCATATGATACCCTGATTACATGCTATATTCACAAAATTTCCTGCTCAGAATAATAATACATTTACAATATATACATATAGTGGTATAAATAAACACAGATATATGAAAGACAACATTGTTTAGATCAAAAAAAGGAATTTAGGGACATGTAAATATGTTTGCAAAAGATTTCTGACATAACACACACACACATATATATATATATATATATATATATATATATATATATATATATATATATATATATATATGTTTAAATATATAAAAGTATGTGCAAAGATATATGTACAAATTCTAGCATTAAATCATTTCTGAAAAAAATATGAGATAAAAGCATATCATGACTTCTAGAAATACAAATACACATTAATTTATGTGAAAGAATCATATAACAGATTTTTTTGTATTACAAATCAATATAAAAATAACTTTCTATGAGACATTGTTTGTTGAGGTATAAATGTTGCTATTTCTTGTACATTAACAGTTGAAAAATAAAAGATTAGCTTTAAAGAAATGTGCCTGTTCATGGACAGTAATGAAATGGTATAAATAAAGTTGGGAAAAGCCTGAATAACCGCGACATGGATGACTGTTAGTTAACACCAGTCTGATGCTCTTCGCACCGTACTTGACGCGTGTGTTTTTGACTTTTTTTTATAAATAAGGAGATTGTATTCAGGTCTGCGGCAGCGATGTTTGGTGATGTCTGTCAAGCGTATTGACGCTGGCGAATCCAACATAGTTGACGCTTTGATAAATAGGCCCCTATGTGTTTAACTTCTGCAACAAATAAAGTTGGACACAGCAGATGATTGGTGGCTTCATAATACTCCTATTGGCTATGTCCTGATAAGCAGTGTTAATTTCGTCGACTAAAACTAGACTAAAATGACTATAAAACTAAAGAAATTCTAATGACTAAAATACGACTAAAACTAAAATGACATTTTAGTCAAAAGACTATGACTAAAACTAAATCAAAATGACATTTTAGTCAAAAGACTATGACTAAAACTAAATCAAAATGACATTTTAGTCAAAAGACTATGACTAAAACTAAATCAAAATTTGCTCACAAAAACAATTTATGCAAGTTGTTATAATCAATCCATATTCAATTACTGCTCTTTTGTAAAATTTACGAAACTTCATTTTATTAAATTTTAAGATAAAGACATGTTATATACCACAACAGTTAAATCTGTTAAATCTGTATTGCATGTTCAAACCTTAATACCTTAAATAAAGTCCTCTAATAAGAGCATCCTCATTTCCTATTAGAAATTAAATATAATTAGCTCCTAGCAATAGATGATTAACAAGGAAGGTTTAAATGCTAAAATAACTTACACATTGATTAGCACTCATGTGTAAACTCCCATTCTGAACTGATCAAAAATCAACTAAAACATTTATTGTGATGCAAAGTGTCACCTAAAATATTACATTCATTTTTAGTAAATGATACTACATGGGTGCATTGTATTTTTTAGTTCATTCCTTTGGATATATTATTAGCTCAGTAAGTGGAAGGTGGCATGTTTGACAACAATAAATACACAATGTATAACTTTACTTAAGCAAGAACAGAAAAGAAGGAAATAGAAAAGTTGGTTTACAAATATTCCATATTAACAAATAATGTATACAAATACCCCAATACTTCATATTTGTTTTTTTATTCTTACTATAAATTTACATGCATCATGGAATTAAGATCTTGTGTCTTGTTTGTAAATTGTAAACCAAAAGACCTCACTCTAATGTAACAATCTTTCACTGTCTCTTCTTGGTCTAGGTATAAAATATATACCCAGAACACAAAAGTTAAGCATTTTAATTAGGAGAAAACCTGAAATGTTTTGCTATTGGATTCTGAGACTGCAGATTTTCTATTGATTTCAAATGTTCCAAAAATCTATTATGTAATGGTCTCCTGTGCAACCTACATATTGTTACACACCTTTCAAGTAAGTAAGTAAGTAAGTAAGTAAGTAAACAAGTAAACAACATGTCTGGTGAGGTAGCTCAGTTGGTAAATACCCTGACTACAAAAAAAGCCTGTTTGAAAGCTCCAAAGTCACAGGTTCAAATCCCAGCAGGGCCAACTCAGCCCTTCATCCTTCCTAGGTCGATAAGATGAGTACCATTAAATTGGGTAATAATAACAACTATTTCTATTCAGCTGCTGATTTGGTTAATTGCGAGCGCTGAAAAAGCGCTTTGAGGCCCACTGGGACTCAATACTAGTTATTATTATGTATGCAGTACTTTATACTATACAAATGACCTATCACAGTGGAACTAAAATGATCCCCTCTAGCTTGTTATCACAGGTTTTACACCTCTTACATCTATACTTATAACACCCTTCTCTTCTAGGTAACCAAACTAGATTAATGTCAGTAGTAGGTAACATAGAGGATGCCAAAATATTGCTTAAAGTTTAGGCATTAAATTATATAAATTTGCAGCCTCCGAAGACAATCTGGTTCATGAATGAGGTCTAGTGGGCATGTCGAGGCATGGCAAGGTTAACAATTATATTGAAGGGAAAGTGGTTAGAGGGGGACATAATTCCCAACCCTGACAATCTCACAAAATGCAGGACAGTTGGAAGCTGTAGTTTAGACACATAGTCACACACATGTTGCATTGGTCTTCAAAATGACCACTGAAGTAAACAAGAGCAAAACTAACAACTCCTCTACAAATCACAGATAATTGTTGCTGAATTACTTATATTAGTTTACATGTTTGTGTCTTGCCCCCATATTCAGGAACTCACATTTCACCCCCCCCCCCCCCCTAGCATATCACAATTTGAAATATTCTAATGTTGGAAGGTAGGTACTATAGTAAAATGTAATGCTTTCTTGATAGAAGGTAAGTTTTTATAATTTCCAGTACATTTAAGAAGTTGTGTCCCTAAAAAAAGATTTTCAATCAGAAATTCTTTAAATATGAGGCTTCTAAATCTATTGATTTTCTCCACTAGAATATAAAAAATACCAAAGACAGTCAATGTTTAATGTTTATCAGAAGTCTTCAAATATCTTTGTAAAAATGAAGCCATGTCCCATAATATCAGTTTTATTTTTAGTGTAACACATATTATAAAAGATCTATAAGGGGCATATCATTTAAAGGAACATGAAACACTATTTTTTTTTCTTTCATTATTCAGGTAGATCATTTGATTTTAAACAACTTTCCAATTTACTCCTATTATATAATTAGTTTTGTTACAAAATAAGAAGTATTGGCACACATCCAAACAAATAAAACACATATTACAAAAAGCTGCAAAAACTTTTATACTTTTAAATAAAATTGAGATCTTAATCACACAATATGGCCATATTCTGCTCAGCCAGTCACAAACTTACAAGGTGTTCTAAAATAGACTGGCCCTAACGCTACAAAATGTAGCCTTTATGGGCTGAATCATTCAATTCTAATAACTAAAATAGAATTCCAACACTGCAGTACTATGTCTCAAATCATGAGACTCCCTGGCTTTATATACATATATATATATATATATATATATATATATATATATATATATATATATATATATATATATATATATATATATATAAAACTCTATTACACAGTCAAGAACACACATGAGCAGGGTGGGGTGCTTTTACCAGTGAGATTTGGTCAGTTTCCCTTGATTTAAGAAATACAAATGGGTTTGGTTAAGAACACCTAACAAAAACATTGTTTGTATGCACATATTGTGGGAGTGTTGCCAAATGACCAGAATTAATACCAAACAAGAAGTATTGGCACATATCCAAACAAATGAACCACAAGTTTTTTGCAGGCGGCAATTTTCTCCAGCTTTTTGTAATATGTGGTTCATTTGTTTGGATGTGTGCCAATACTTCTTGTTTGTATTAATTCTGGTCATTTTGGCAACACTCCCACAATATGTGCATACAAAAAATGTTTTTGTTAGGTGTCCTTAAAGAGACACTAAACCCAATTTTTTTCTTTCATGATTCAGAGAGAGGATGCAATTTTAAGCAGCTTTTTTTTTTTTTTTTTTTTTTTTCTTGGGTTTTTTTTTTTTTTTTAAAAACTTTTATTTATAGTAAAGAAAATACATTCCAATAATCAAATATAAAATAGTGCATCACAGTGAATAAATTATTCCATATAAAATTTAAGAAATAACAGTCAGTGTCAAGGTAAGGGTCAAAAGTCCCCCTTACATTAGTATATGACATAATAAAAAACAATACAGAAAATAGAAAACCAGCCAAAATTAGCCATATATATACCGATTCCAGATAACATACTACACTTGTGACGTATTTGTGATCGTTCTTCTCCTTTACTTATTTTAACAATTAATATCTCTCCCAGACATACAAACAAACAAAAAACAAAAAAAAAACAAAAAAAATATATAATATATAAAAAATAAAAAATTACTAATATATCCAACTCTCTCATCTCCCCGCCCCACCCAATCACCTCACTGTCATCCACTCTCCAGGGAAGTGGCCTGCTAGAATGTTTACCATGACATACTCCGCATCTCTGAAAGGTTTAATCAGTTTTTTTTAAGTACAAGGGGAAGAGATCTCACAAATGTTTCCCATTTTTTGAAGAATGCAGGCAGATATTTATCTTGTGGATAGGGAATGTTAAATTGCTCAGTTGTAAAATGATTATTCATAGCGCTTTTAAATTGTGTCATTGTGGGCGCGGAAGAAGCTTTCCACAGTTTAAAAATAAGATTACGAGCCGTTAAGATTATAGTGTTTATCAAATTGTAATTCTTGGTTATTCCCTGAAATTTCACCAAAAAGACAATATCCATTGGAGATAATTTATGATCCAATTTCAGAATTACAGTCATCCAATAGGATATTTTCCTCCAATATTGGCGTATTTTAGGGCAACTCCATATACAATGAAATAGATCTGCACCTGATGACGAACATCTAGAACAAAGAACTCTTGATTAATACCATTTGGAGAGAGCAGCAGGAGTAAGATATCTTTTAAGACCAATTTTTATCTGTGACTCTCTCCAAGAGGTAGTAACCCAGCTTTGTTGAATTATTTGGAAACA
Source organism: Bombina bombina (assembly GCF_027579735.1). NCBI lineage: Eukaryota > Metazoa > Chordata > Amphibia > Anura > Bombinatoridae > Bombina > Bombina bombina. The sequence goes on from NC_069507.1 coordinate 172,536,874, forward strand.
AAAATAGTCTGTTCGTTTATATCTGGGAAGTATGTGTCCCACATTGTCACCATATCATTCACCTGCGTCTTTGACGCTTTCTGATTTATGAGGAGATATAATGGGGAAATTATATAGATTCCTGCCACATACAGGGAGATCTTGGCCTGTAGCTCACCCCGGGACCAATTATTCCCGTATTTTGAGCACAGCTCTTGAAGATAGTGCCTAACTTGGAGATTAGCGTAAAATTCGCGTGAATGTAGGTCAAATTGTGTTGCAATATCTTCAAACAGTAGCGGATGTCCATCTGCGTCCTGTAGTTGGCTCATATTTTGAAGACCCTTTAACGCCCGAACTTTAAATATCTGATTGGTAAGACCGGGCCCAAACTCGGGATTACCACATATAGTTAAATATTGCGAGCTGTAGGGGGAGCAATCGTTTTCCGCACATAGCCTCTGCCAGGCCACTATGACGTTCTTAAAGGTGGTCATATAAAATATATTAGAAGGAAGAGAAGTAAGAGGGCAGTGTAAGAGCGCCTTCAAGCTAAATGGGGCCACAATTTGATTTTCCCAAATAACCGAGGAAATTTGGTCTTTCCCAGTTAACCAGTCTAAAGCAAATCTGGCTATAATGACCAGATTATATGTTTGAATGTTAGGGAGAGCAAGGCCTGCTGACAGCTTAGAATTCATAAGTCTATGGGGCGCAATGCGTGGTCTCTTCCCATTCCATAAAAATTGGGAACATGCCCTATTATACATGACAATATCTTTTTTATGTAAAAAGCACGGGATATTCTGAAAAATGTAAAGAAGTTTTGGAAAGAGGACTGATTTAATTAAAGTCACGCGAGCCGTTAATGATATAGGCAACGAGGTCCACTCCTCTAGTTTCCTTTTACAGTAATCCAAGCCCGGCCTATAATTTATCTTGTACCACTCTTCTGGATTTCTAGATAGACAGAGACCAAGATAGGTAATCTGGGAGACCTCAAGAAAGGGATGATTACAATAATAGGGGGGATTTCTATATAGCCACATTAATTCTGATTTTGAGATGTTTATCTTAAATCCAGAAATCTCCCCAAATTCTTGGATAATCGCTTGAAAAATAGGTAAAGTAACCTTGAGATTGGAAAGGAATATTAGAAGATCATCCGCATATAGAAGCAACACTAGCTTTTCATCTACCAATAGGATCCCATCCAGTTCTTGTCTTAATCGGATGGCAAGAGGTTCTACACTCAGATTGAATAAGAAAGGGGAAAGAGGACATCCTTGTCTAGTCCCTCTAAATAGCTCGAAACATTGGGTAGATGTATTATTTATGATGACCGCCGAGGAAGGAGTACTATAGATTAGCCAAATATAATTAGTAAAGTATTCAGGGAATCCGAACCGATCTAGAGCAGAAAACAGGTGGTCCCAGCCGACGCGATCGAACGCTTTCTCCGCATCGATCGTTAAAATAGCCTTATCTTCAGTTTCAAGTGCCCTAAAGGACTTATACCTATTCCAAAAAGATTCAATCAGGATTAATAATTTCCTTGTATTTCTCACGGGATTCCGGCCCGACATAAAACCGGATTGATTCTCATGGATTAAATCACCCATGCATAGTTTCAGTCGAGAAGCTATTATAGCTGCAAGCAGCTTATAATCGGTGTTGAGGACAGAGATCGGTCTATAGGAATTAGGCAATTCGGGGTCTTTACCCTTTGTTAAAATTAACCAAATATTCGCAGTTGTAAAAGAGGGAGAACAATTAGTGTTCTCTGAAAAGTAATAATTAAGCAGCTTTCTAATTTACTCTTATTATCAAATTTTCTTCGTTCTCTTGCTATCTTTATTTAAAAAGCAGGAATGTGATGCATAGGAGCCGGCCCATTTTTGGTTGAGAACCTGGGTTATGCTTGCTTATTGGTGGGTAATGTAATCTTCCAATAAGCAAGCGCTATCTATGGTGCTGAACCTAAAATGTGCTTGCTGCTAAGATTTACATTCCTGCTTTTAAAATAAAGATAGCAAGAGAACGAAGAAAAATTTATAATAGGAGTAAATTAGAAAGTCTTAGCAGCCAGCACTTAGCAGCCAGCACATTTTAGGTTAAGCACCATGGATAGCGCTTGCTTATTGGAGAATTACTTTTACCCACCAATAAGCAAGCATAACCCAGGTTCTCAACCAAAAATGCACGGCTCCTATGCATCACATTCCTGCTTTTTAAATAAAGATAGCAAGAGAATGAAGAAAAATTAATAATAAGAGTAAATTAAAAAGTTGCTTAATATGTCATGTTCTATCTGAATCATGAAAGAAAAAAATTGGGTTCAGTGTCGCTTTAACCAAACCCATTTGAATTAGTTTTGTTCTCTTACTATCCTGTTATGAAAAGGATACCTAGGTAGGATTATTAGCTGCTGTTTGGTGGCTACACATATCTGCCTCATGCTATTGGCTCACTCAATGCGATCAACTAGCTCCCAGAAGCGTATTGCTGCTTCTTCGACAAAAAATATCAAGAGAATAAAGCAAATTAGATAATAGAAGTAAATTGGAAAGTTGTTCAAAATTGTATTATGTATCTGAATCATTAAAGAAATGTTTTGCGTCCTTTTAAATAAACATTTACTTAAAACCAATAAGTTAAAGGAAGAAAGAAACTCATAGGGCTGGATTACCAGTGGTAATTACCGCTCCCGCTCACATGCTAACCCTGCTCGAATTCTGCTCTTTGCACAAATCGGGTATTACAAGTTGAAAGTAAATCTTTTTCGTAATCAGGTATGGACCATGATAATTTATTGGCAAAAATGTGTTGTTGTTTTTTAACCATTTTAACATATGATGACATAGCCCAGTGCTTTTTCTGTGAATATCCCTGACACACAATAATGGATATAAGCTAATATACATTTCTTGCTATCTATGAAATTAACTTAAATTCAGATGCTCTGTTTCTTGTGATTTTTCCGAAACTCTAGCACCGTGAACACATTACATCAACTTAATCTAGCTGCTTATTAGTGTTAACCAAGATATACATTCCAATTAGGTTATTTCATGATATACAGCTAGAATACTTGTACAACAGTTAATTCTATTTTTTCAAGAGAGCATAATTCATTCTACTGAAAAACTAATACAATATACTCTTGGTACAACAAATAATTTAAGATAAATAAGTTCATCTCTTAGGATAATGCCATTAAATATATATAAGTATAATTAAGTTTCCAGATCATTTAAAATTGTCATAGCAACTAGGAAGTTTTGTTTAAATATTTGTGAAAAAAAACACCATCTACAATATCGAGAAAACATGTAGGGTTCATTTCCCTTCTTGTTAAAACAATTATTTCTACATTTGTAAAACACATTTAGCATTTGCAAACACATTTGATGGGCAGCAGACAGTTATATAGGAACAAGTAAAGCTTTTTTAAACATAAACAAATCTTGTTTACCCTTTCATGGTTCTCCAGCTTTGGCTATTACCAAAACATATTACTTTGCAAACAAACATGAGCAGCCTACCAAAGAATTTAATTTATTTTGTAATTAACTTGTTATTTTAATTAGAAATATAAACATACATTGAGAAATAACATACCATATGTTAGCTATATGCCCCCTTTGGTCATAATTTGTATGCCGATATAGGGCCATGGACCATATGCATGCCACCTGCATTCTATTTAAGAGCTTTATGGATACATCAGACCCTAGACCAGATGCATAGCCCTGCTGCCCACTTTATGCAAAATGCATGCCCATAAAAGTACCAGATCTGAAGCATACCCCCTTCTCCCCTTGTATACTAGCTTTATAACATCAGACCCCAGACACATGCATAGCCCTGTCCCCCACTTTATGTAAAATTATACATATATAGGTTAGTAGACCATAATTATACCCCTGCACCCCCTGTATACAAGTTTTATAACAAAACATAAGCTAAGATCAGGTGTATACCCGATGAATTCCTTTACAAGAAGCTATTCTGCTGCCTTTCTGCCCCACACACATTTTGCTTCCTCATGTCACACAGTACAGCAAGCCTCAGTTAAGGGTGAAGGAAAAGAGGATAGAGATCTGTGCTTAACACACCAGCCAATCAATTAAATAACTTGACAGGGTACAGGTGTATGCTGTAGAGGCGGAAAGATTGAACTCATGGTTTGGCTTGGTTCCAACAACCACAGCCCCCCAGGTGAATACCTTGTACCCCACTAAGCCAGTCCTCAGATATTATGTGGTCTGGACACAGCCAGCAAGTTTGGTGTGTATTATCATTTAGTTAAATAAATAGTGAATATTTCTAATGTTGCCATGGACATGGACACCCAGAATATTTCTTTCATGATAGAGCATACAATTTTCTACATCTTTCTAATTTACTTTGTAAAATGTTCTTCATTCAGTTGGTTGGTATCCTTTGTTGAAGAATCAGCAATGGACTACTGGAAGCTGGTTGAACACAGCTGGTGAGCCAATGACTAGAGACATTTATGTCCAGTCACCAATCAGCAGCTAGCTCCCAATAGTGCATTGCTGCACCTGATCCTTCCTAGATATGCTTTACAACACAGGATGCCAAGAAAATGAATCAAATTAGACCATAAAAGTAAATTGGAAAGTTGTTTAAAATGACATGCTCTGTCTCAATCACAAGTTTACTTTTGACTTTACTGTCCCTTTAAACTCTTCACCATAACATATACAGGAGGTGACCATGAACAGGCAGGGCCAGATTGGGCCACTGGGATACCAGGAAAAATCCCGGTGGGCCGGCAGCTGCACATAGTGAGTGGAGAGCTCACTTATCTATTCACTTACCAGTTAAAATAAAAACCATTCATAATGCTATCGCAAAGCACCAAACGATCTACTTTTCAAACTCTAAGACAGATTTAGCGCATGCTGCATAGGGAGGAATGCCAGTCATCCAGTACCACAGAGACTTACTGATAGATCGGTCAGATGCTCTGGTACGCAAAGTTGCCTAGGCACTACGTCACACATGTAGGAAGTGAAAGAACGCACGGTAGGAAAAATGTTTCAACTGCTGGACACTGTGGACAAATTGAAGCTCTTACTCCGAACACCGGTCAGTTTAATAGATCGGGGAGCGGCAGGATAATTGTTTAAAACGGATATACATGGGCATCCATTGAACATTGTGTGGTCTATGAGCCCTGATCATTGACTAAGTGAGAGGGAACATGTTTTAGGCATTAGGTGAATGAGGTGACTGTGCTCCTTGGGCAGTGGTACATGTTAATATTGCTAACCAATGATATTGCTAACCAAGGATATAATAATTTGCAAGTATAGGGGCTTAGATTGTTATGATCTCTGACAGACTTCCTAATTGTGTAGGGTAGTATAACATAGCAAGAATGTATATTATATTAGGAACTTGATGATATTAGACAAATAATAGAAGGATTAAAAAATTGCTTTAGAATTTGTGTTTTATCTGATAGCTTTGGTTATTGAGAGGTAGTGGGCAATTTAAAGAAAAGAAGTTGAGCTGTAAAATTTTTTTGTATCTTGATGTGTTCCCAATTATTTGTTATACCTGTTGCAGAGTGTTAAATATAAGTGAAATTGCTGCTTTAGGCTTAAGAATGTATTTTAAAAAAGTTTTTTTTTTCTAGCTGAAACCATTGCCAATTATATTCAAGGGTATTACCATTCAAATGGTCTGAGTTTGCAGGAAGAGCCTCATTATCTTGGTAATTTTTTTTAGTTTTTAGATGGAACAAAGAATATTTTTCTGTATCATCCTTTTAACAGGACACTACACTCTAAAAATTTATATAATACATAAAAAGTAGACTTTTTAGAAAAATAAAATAAACTAAATAAAACATTTTAAAATAACTTATTTAAAAAAATACTTTATTATCCCTTTAAAGGGACAGTCAACTCCAAAATTGTAATTGTTTAAAAAGATAGATAATCCCTTTATTACCCATTCCCCAGTTTTTCATAACCAGCATGGTTATATTAATATACTTTTTACCGGGACATCCTAAAACATTTAATGTGAAAATGGCTTAATGTAGCTTAATGAGTAAAAAAGTGGCCAAATGTTAATCAATTGCTGCATAATTTTGCACAACCCAAGATTTCCATTATCCAACCTATCCTAGAAGTTTCATGGATTTTGGAATTCCACAAGGCAAATGAGTGACATTAAGCTTGTTTTTTGGGGAGCTTAATGTGGCTTAACGTACAAAATTGAACTTAGATGTTAACCAATTTCCACCAAACTTACCACAATACATTAATCTATGGATTCAAACATATTCTGAAAAATTCAGAACATTTTATATAACATACCAAAAGTTATTCACATTTAACAATTTTTTTACAATCCTAAAACATTTAATGTGAGCAACTTAATGTAAAAAGAGCTTAATGTACCAAAATTCACCTAAACATCGATCAATTGCCTTGAAACTTGGCACAAACTCAGTTTGTCACTTTCCAAACCTATCCTAGAAGTTTCATGGTATTTGGTTTCCCACAAGGCAAATGAGTGACATTAAGCTTGTTTTTTGGGGAGCTTAATGTGGCTTAACGTACAAAATTGAACTTAGATCTTAACCAATTTCCCCCAAACTTCTCACAATATATTAATCTATCTATTCAAACATATTCTGAAAATTTCAGGACATTTGATAAAACATACCAAAAGTTATTTGCATTTAACAATTTTTTTACAATCCTAAAACATTTAATGTGAGCAGCTTAATGTAAAAAGAGCTTAATGTACCAAAATTCACCAAAACTTCAATCAATTGCCTTGAAACTTGGCACAAACTCAGTTTTTCACTTTCCAAATCTATCCTAAAAGTTTCATGGATTTTGGTGTCCCACAAGGCAAATGAGTTACATTAAGCTTGTTTTTTGGGGAGCTTAATGTAGCTTAATGAGTAAAAAAGTGGCCAAATTTTAATCAATTGCTGCATAATTTTGCACAACCCAAGATTTCCACTATCCAAGCCTATCCTTGAGGTTTCATGGATTTTGGAATTCAACAAGGCAAATGAGTGACATTAAGCTTGTTTTTTGGGGAGCTTAATGTGGCTTAACGTACAAAATTGAACTTAGATGTTAACCAATTTCCATCAAACTTACCACAATACATTAATCTATGGGTTCAAACATATTCTGAAAATTTCAGGACATTTTATATAACATACCAAAAGTTATTCACATTTAAATATTTTTTTACAATCCTAAAACATTTAATGTGAGCAGCTTAATGTAAAAAGAGCTTAATGTACCAAAATTCACCTAAACATCAATCAATTGCCTTGAAACTTGGCACAAACTCAGTTTGTCACTTTCCAAACCTATCCTAGATGTTTCATGGTTTTTGGTTTCCCACAAGGCAAATGAGTGACATTAAGCTTGTTTTTGGGGAGCTTAATGTGGCTTAACGTACAAAATTAAACTTAGATCTTAACCAATTTCCCCCAAACTTCTCACAATATATTAATCTATTTATTCAAACATAGTCTGAAAATTTCAGGAAATTTGATAAAACATACCAAAAGTTATTCGAAATTAACAATTTTTTTACAATCCTAAAACATTTAATGTGAGCAGCTTAATGTAAAAAGAGCTTAATGTACCAAAATTCACCAAAACTTCAATCAATTGCCTTGAAACTTGGCACAAACTCAGTTTTTCACTTTCCAAACCTATCCTAGAAATTTCATGGATTTTGGTGTCCCACAAGGCAAATGTGTGACATTAAGCTTGTTTTTGGGGAGCTTAATGTGGCTTAATGAGTAACAAAGTGGCCAAATGTTAATCAATTGCTACATCATTTTGCACAAACCAAGATTTACACTATCCAAGCCTATCCTAGAAGTTTCATGGATTTTGGTTTTCCACAAGGCGAATGAGTGACATTAAGCTTGTTTTTTGGAGAGCTTAGTGTGGCTTAACGTACAAATTTAAACTTAGATCTTAACCAATTTCCCCCAAACTTCTCACAATACATTAATCTATCTATTGAAACATATTCTAAAAATTTCAGGAAATTTGATAAAACACACCAAAAGTTATTAGAATTTAACAATTTTTTTTACAATCCTAAAACATTTAATGTGAGCAGCTTAATGTAAAAAGAGCTTAATGTACCAAAATTCACCTAAACATCGATCAATTGCCTTGAAACTTGGCACAAACTCAGTTTGTCACTTTCCAAACCTATCCTAGAAGTTTCATGGTATTTGGTTTCCCACAAGGCAAATGAGTAACATTAAGCTTGGTTTTTGGGGAGCTTAATGTGGCTTAACGTACAAAATTGAACTTAGATCTTAACCAATTTCCCCCAAACTTCTCACAATACATTAATCTATCTATTCAAACATATTCTGAAAATGTCAGGAAATTTGATAAAACATACAAAACGTTATTCACATTTAACAATTTTTTTACAATCCTAAAACATTTAATGTGAGCAGCTTAACCCCTTAATGACAACTGACGTACCAGGTACGTCCTGCAAAAACTAGCAGTTAGTGACAATGGACGTACCTGGTACATCAGTTGTTTAAGAGAGTGCTGGAAGCGATCGCAATCACTTCCAGCAGCTCTCAGGGTATTGCAGTGATGCCTCGATATGGAGGCATCCTGCAATACCTTTTAACAAGCCTCCGATGCAGAGAGAGCCACTCTGTGGCCCTCTCTGCACCGGTAACAATGGTGCTGTGTTCCGGGGGGAGTGTAGCAAGGAGGCGGCAGCATGCGGGCGCGCGCGTGCACGTGCGGGCACGCACGTGCACGTGGGCGCGCACACGCATATTAGCCACTGACACCAATGGAAAAAAATAAAAAGTTCTAATTTTTTTTAAAAAAACATTAAAAAAACATTAAAAAAAAAAAATATATATATATATATAAGGATCTGGGGGGGGGTTGGGGGTATTGAGGGGGGGGCTGCTACACTACAGAAAAGTTTATAAATACTGTTTTTGGGGGCAAATTGGGTACTGGCAGACAGCTGCCAGTACCCAAGATGGCGGCAATTAAGTAGCAGGGAGGGTTATAGAGCTGTTTGGTGGGGGATCAGGGAGGTTGGGGGCTAAGGCAGGGCTCCATTACAGCTGAATACATTTTTAAAAAAAATAAAATAAAAAAAACTCCATTTATTTAGTACTGGCAGACTTTCTGCCAGTACTTAAGATGGCGGGGACAATTGTGGGGTGGGGGAGGGAAGAGAGCTGTTTGGGAGGGATCAGGGGGTGGGATGTGTCAGGTGGGAGGCTGATCTCTACACTAAAGCTAAAATTAACCCTGCCAGCGCCCTACAAGCTACCTAATTAACTCCTTCACTGCTGGGCATAATTCACGTGTTGTGCGCAGCAGCATTTAGCGGCCTTCTAATTAACAAAAAGCAACGCCAAAGCCATATATGTCTGCTATTTCTGAACAAAGGGGATCCCAGAGAAGCTTTTACAACCATTTGTGCCATAATTGCACAAACTGTTTGTAAATAATTTCAGTGAGAAACCTAAAATTGTGAAAATTTAAAGGTTTTTTTTTATTTGCTCGCATTTGGCGGTGAAATGGTGGCATGAAATATACCAAAATTGGCCTAGATCAATACTTGGAGTTGTCTACTACACTAAACTAAAGCTAAAATTAACCCTACAAGCTCCCTACATGCTCCCTAATTAACCCCTTCACTGCTGGGCATAAAACACGTGTGGTGCGCAGCGGCATTTAGCGGCCTTCTAATTACCAAAAAGCAACCCCAAAGCCATATAAGTCTGCTATTTCTGAACAAAGGCGATCCCAGAGAAGCATTTACAACCATTTGTGCCATAATTGCAGAAGCTGTTTGTAAATAATTTCAGTGGGAAACCTAAAGTTTGTGACAAAATGTGTGAAAAAGTGAACATTTTTTTTAATTTGATCGCATTTGGCGGTGAAACGGTGGCATGAAATATACCAAAATGGGCCTAGATCAATACTTTGGGATGTCTTCTAAAAAAAAATATATACATGTCAAGGGATATTCAGGTATTCCTGACAGATATCAGGGTTCCAATGTAACTAGCGCTAATTTTGAAAAAAAAGTGGTTTAGAAATAGCAAAGTGCTACTTGTATTTATGGCCCTATAGTTTACAAAAAAAGCAAAGAACATGTAAACATTGGGTATTTCTAAACTCAGGACAAAATTTAGAAACTATTTAGCATGGGTGTTTTTTAGTGGTTGTAGATGTGTAACAGATTTTGGGGGTCAAATTTAGAAAAAGTGTGTTTTTTCCATTTTTTCCTCATATTTTATAAAAAATGTTATAGTAAATTATAAGATATAATGAAAATAATGGTATATTTAGAAAGTCAATTTAATGGCGAGAAAAACGGTATATAATATGTGTGGGTACAGTAAATGAGTAAGAGGAAAATTACAGCTGAACACAAACACCACAGAAATGTAAAAATAGCCATTGTCATTAAGGGTAAGAAAATTGAAAAATGTTCCGGTCATTAAGGGGTTAATGTAAAAAGAGCTTAATGTACCAAAATTCACCAAAACTGCAATCAATTGCCTGGAAACTTGGCACAAACTCAGTTTTTCACTTTCCAAACATATACTAGAAGTTTCATGGATTTTGGTGTCCCACAAGGCAAATGAGTGACATTAAGCTTGCTTTTTGGGAGCTTAATGTGGCTTAATGAGTAAAAAAGTGGCCAAATGTTAATCAATTGCTGCATAATTTTGCACAACCTAATATTTCCACTATCCAAGCCTATCCTAGAAGTTTCATGGTATTTGGTGTCCCACAAGGCAAATGAGTGACATTAAAGGGACAGTCTACACCAAAATTTTTCTTATTTAAAAAGATAGATAATTCCTTTATTACCCATTCCCCGTTTTTGCATAACCAACACAGTTATATTAATATACTTTTTACCTTTGTGATTACCTTGTATCTAAGCCTCTACAGACAGCCTCCTTATCTAAGTGCCTTTGACAGACATGCAGTGTAGTCAATCAGTGAAGACTCCTAAATAACTTCACGGGAGTGAGCATAATGTTATCTATATGACACATGTGAACTTGCACAGTCTAACTGTGAAAAACTTTCAAAATGCTCTGAGCTAGGAGGCGGTTTTCAACTGTTTAGAAATCAGTTTGAGCCTGCCTAGGTTTAGCTTTTCAAAAATACCACCAAGGGAACAAAGCAAATTTGATGATAAAAGTGAATTGGAAAGTTGTTTAAAATTGCATGCCCTATCTGAATCATGAAAGTTTAGTTTTGACTTTACTGTCCCTTTAAGCTTGTTTTTTGGGGAGCTTAATGTGGCTTAACGTACAAAATTGAACTCAGATCTTAACCAATTTCCCCCAAACTTCCCACAATACATTAATCTATCTATTCAAACATATTCTGAAAATTTCAGGAAATTTGATAAAACATACCAAAAGTTATTTGCATTTAACAATTTTTTTACAATCCTAAAACATTGAATGTGAGCAGTTTAATGTAAAAAGAGCTTAATGTACCAAAATTTACCTAAACTTCAATCAATTGCCTTAAAACTTGGCACAAACTCAGTTTATCATTTTCCAAACTTATCCTAGAAGTTTCATGGATTTTGGTGTCCCACAAGGCAAATGAGTGACATTAAGCTTGTTTTTTGGGGAGCTTAATGTGGCTTAACATACAAAATTGAACTTAGATGTTAACCAATTTCCCCCAAACTTCCCATAATACATTAATCTATCTGTTTAAACATATTCTGAAAATGTAAGGACATTTGATAAAACATAACAAAAGTTATTCACATTTAAATATGTTTTTAACAATCCTAAAACATTTCGGGGCCCATTTATTAAGCTCCGTATGGAGTTTGAGGGCCCATGTTTCTGTCGAGAATTTAGGCTTGCCAGAAACACCAGTTATGAAGTAGCGGTCTAAAGACCCCTGCTCCATAACCTGTCCGCCTGCTCTGAGGAAGCGGACAGATATCGCCGCATTTCAACCCAATCGAATATGATCAGGTTGATTGACAGCCACCTGCTAGCGGCCGATTGGCTGCAAATCTGCAGGGGGCAGCATTGCACCAGCAGTTCACAAGAGCTGCTGGTGCAATGCTGAATGTGGAGAGCGTATTGCTCTCCGCATTCAGCGATGTCTGTCGGACATGATCCGCTGATCGGATCATGTCAGACAGACACATAATAAATAGGCCCCTTCATGTGAATGGCTTAACGCAAAAAAGAGCTTAATGTACCAAAATTTGCCTAAACATCAATCAATTGCCTTGAAACTTGGTACAAACTCAGTTTTTCACTTTCAAAACCTATCCAAGAAGTTTCATGCTATTTGGTTTCCAACAAGGCAAATGAGTGACATTAAGCTTGTTTTTTTGGGGAGCTTAATGTGGCTTAACGTACAAAATTGAACTTAGATGTTAACCAATTTCCCCCAAACTGCTCACAATACATTAATCTATCTATTCAAATATATTCTGAAAAATTTAGGACATTTGATAAAACATACCAACAGTTATTTACATTAAACCATTTTTTTACAATCCTAAAACATTTAGGGGCCAATTTATCAAAGCTTCAACTGATAATACGACGGAATCCACTAGAATCTCACGTCATATCTGATGCAAATGGAATCTGCCGTAATTATCAAAGTGTCAAGATCGTCAAATGTTGAAATGTGTGACATAATATACCCTCCCGCGATCTCAATCTGATCAATGCTTGCGTCATCCCAGATGTTTGAATACACATTCGACTCTATATGACCCTTTTTCCAATTTACCAAACGGATGCCATAGAAATCAATTGGAGTCTGAAAACACAGGAAGGTTATGTTCGATTTCTGCAAGACGATAAAGCAAATTAGATAATAAAAGTAAATTATAAACTTTATTAAAATTCTATACTCTTTCTAAATCAAACAATATTATTGCTCCAAATTTGGTGCAAAGTAATGCTTCAATTTTGATGCACTAGTAGATATAGGGATAAAAATTAAATACATTACTACTTATGGATTATGTTACATCTTTGTCGATTATTACAAAGCAAGAGGACAATATTATTGCTCCAAACTTGGTGCACTAGTAGATATAGAGATAAATATTAAATAAATACATAACATAATATAGCTAACTTCCTTTTTTTTTTTTTTTTTTTTTTTTTGTATAAATCTATATACACCATGTTTAAGGCATGTAATACAAGTCCCACTCACCACTTCACACCAAATTTGATGCAACACTTTTCACACCAAATATGACGCAATACTCCTAGACAACCCACACATTTTTTTTCCACCACTTTTGATAGGGATATGCATAATCACATGATTTATGACATCAGCTAATCAAATTTAAATATACATTGTATAGTATCACTAACGAATAAAATTGCTCGATACTTGTGTCATTGATCACCCATCATAACTTGTAAGTGCTATCTGTTACATTGTGTATTATAATTTGAAAGTATGTATATGTGTAATTAGTATTAAAGATAAGCATTGATGCTGACATTAGGACACACAATGTAATTTTAAAATTTGAATGATGTTTGATTCAATATTATCTTAAACTGATAGCTCAAAGGGTAAGCCCACCTAACATTAAACTGTCATGATTCAGATACAGCAGAAATTAAAATCACCTCTTTACTGTCATGCTATTTTTAGTGTATTTCTTCCTTCTCTTGAATTTAATTTTCATTAAGAAATGTCATCTTATATGCCAGACGATTTTATAACACCTGTGTAGGGGTGGTTTTTAAAACTAGATTGCAATGCAGAGGGGTTACACAGGTACAGAGAAAAAACTGTCCCAGCTCTTAAAATATCCATTGATTGTAAATAAATACATATGATACCCTGATGACATGTTATATTCACAATTATTCCTGCTCAGAATAATAATACATTTACACTATATACATATATTGGTATAAATAAACACAGAGACATGAAAGACAACATTGTTTAGAACTAAAAAAGGAATTTAGGGACATGTAAATATGTTTGTGACACACTCACACACACACACACACATATATATATATATATATATATATACAAATTATGACACTTAGAGAAGTCTCCCTATGTGTGATGAGGGAATCCAGACATGGACCCGTTGCTCAGTGTGCCTAGAGGGATATGTCTGCACCTCACTGATGAGGCCCACAATAGGCCAAAACGTACGTCTGGGGTTTTGCTGTATCTCTCGTTCAGAGAGGGATTGCCTGGTATTTCGGGGCTGGGCTGTACTGTGAAGTCAGGATCAGACTGATATGCTTCAGGAAAGTTCTTCTCTGTGAAAGGCACATGTTGGGCAAAAAGAGGCTGCTTCTTGGGTGGTAACTAGCCATAGAACAAGCTATTATGCTATTGTTCATTCTCAGGTTGAGCGCTTCCCTCAGGAAAAACCTGAATAACTGCAACATCGATGACTGTTAGTTAACAACAGTCCGATGCTCATCGCACCATACTTGACGCACGTCTTTTTGACGTGTTTTTTTATAAATAAGAGCATTGTATGTGGATCAGCGGCAGCGATGTCTGGCGAGTATATTGACGCCTGCGAACGCACCGAGATTGACGCTTTGATAAATAAGCCCCCATATGTTTTACGATTGTAAAAAAACTGTTAAATGTAAATAACTTTTGGTATGTTTTATCAAATGTCCTGAAAATTTTAGAATATGTTTGAATAGATAGATTAATGTATTGTGGGATGTTTGGGGGAAATTGGTTAACATCTAAGTTAAATTTTGTACGTTAAGCCACATTAAGCTCCCCAAAAAGCAAGCTTAATGTCACTCATTTGCCTTGTGGGAAACCAAATACCATGAAACTTCTAGGATAGGTTTGGAAAGTGACAAACTGAGTTTGTGCCAAGTTTCAAGGCAATTGATCGATGTTTAGGTGAATTTTGGTACATTAAGCTCTTTTTACATTAAGCTGCTCACATTAAATGTTTTAGGATTGTAAAAAAATTGTTAAATGTGAATAACTTTTGGTATGTTTTATCAAATTTCCTGAAATTTTCAGAATATGTTTGAATAGATAGATTAATATATTGTGAGAAGTTTGGGGGAAATTGGTTAAGATCTAAGTTCAATTTTGTACGTTAAGCCACATTAATCTCCCCAAAAAACAAGCTTAATGTCACTCATTTGCCTTGTGGGAAACCAAATACCATGAAACTTCTAGGATAGGTTTGGAAAGTGACAAACTGAATTTGTGCCAAGTTTCAAGGCAATTGATCGATGTTTAGGTGAATTTTGGTACATTAAGCTCTTTTTACATTAAGCTGCTCACATTAAATGTTTTAGGATTGTAAAAAAAATAGTTAAATGTGAATAACTTTTGGTATGTTTTATCAAATGTTCTGAAATTTTCAGAATATGTTTGAACCCATAGATTAATGTATTGTGGCAAGTTTGGTGGAAATTGGTTAACATCTAAGTTCAATTTTGTACGTTAAGCCACATTAAGCTCCCCAAAAAACAAGCTTAATGTCCCTCATTTGCCTTGTGGAATTCCAAAATCCATGAAACTTCTAGGATAGGCTTGGATAGTGGAAATCTTGGGTTGTGCAAAATTATGCAGCAATTGATTAACATTTGGCCACTTTTTTACTCATTAAGCTACATTAAGCCATTTTCACCTTAAATGTTTTAGGATGCCCCCTTTTTACCTCTGTAAATACCTTGTACCTAAGCATCTGCAGACCTTGCATTCGCATTGCATGAAAGCTTTACGCTCACGAGAGCGCACTCCCATAGGCTCCAATGGGAGCCTCGTTCTGATGCTGATAGACATGGCGCAGAACCTAGCGCAGCCAAGGAGGTAAGTCATGCCAGGTTGGGCAGCATATTATATGTAATTACCTTGTAGCTTAGCCTCTGTAGACTTTTAGCCAATTAGTGCCGTGTCATCCACAACTCCACGGGCGTGTGCACAATGTTATCTATATGGCCCACGTGAACTAGCAGTCTCTTGTTGGGAAAAACTAATAAAAAAGCATGTGATAAGAGGCTGTCTGTAGTGGCTTAGAAACAGGCAGAAATTTAGAGGTTTAAAGATTATAAAGTATATTCATATAACCATGTTGGCTGTGCAATGCTGGGGAATGAGTAGTAAAGGCATTATCTTTTTTTTTAAAAACAAAAACAATTTTGGTGTTGACCAGTGTTCCCTCTAAGGCCAGTTTTGTGTGCAGCCCAGCAGTGAAAAAGTTAATAAGAAAACCATATGTAGAAATGAAATCCGGCAGCACAGCAGAGGTTTAAAAAAGAACTTTATTCCATCAAATCTAAAAAATACAGCACACAAATTACATTTGTTGGAATAAAGTTCTGGGATTACCTGATGCTTAGTGAGTTCGGAGCGGCCGCTCTACTACTGAATAAGAGAACCATATCTTGCAGTCTGCATTGTGCAGTGTCTGCTAATTGCAGGGTGTGGTTACCCAGTTAACTGTTTCACTGCTGGGCAGCACACAAAACTGGCCTCTTTAGGGAACACAGGTGTTGACTGTCACTTTAACAAAGTACAAATGATTGTGAGTTTACATACTAAAGCTGTTGACAGGGAATGGATGAAACAAAAGGCAAATAGGTTGAGGTGTCGAGGTGAAGTCAGAGATAAATGTCGGTTTGTAGACACCCATGAAAGAATGAGCTTTTTTAGTGGCACATAAAGCTCTGAAATGCAAGTGTGACAGGGCACGGTAAACAAATTCATTGAGTCACAGCAGCATAACAGATTATAGTTGCTAGGAATAAGAACATTAGTGAGTAGGAGGAGAGGAATTAGTCCTATGGGAGACAAGAGATTGATTAGAGTATTATATTCAAGTAAGGACACAGATATAGAGGTGTACTGGATTGTATCTAGTAGCATACTGTGGGTCAGATTACGAGTGGCGTATTAACAGTTACGCAAGAGCAATTGGGGTTTATTGTGTTTGTAAACTCGATCGCTTGAGCGCAATCGCAATTTACACTAGAATGATAACCGCGTCCTCAGAGTTCTGGTTAACTGTTTCGCTAAACAAAAAAGTGTCACAAACCACAGAAAAAATACATTACAAAGTACAGTTACACTCATAATAACATCATCTAATGAAATTATTTTAAAAAAAACATTCCACAAAAAAGTTAAAAGGGCTCAAAGTTATCAGGCCTCAAAAAAGACAGACAAAGGGCATTAACATAGAGATACATATATATACATGTCTAAAGATGTATACAGTATGTATATGTATACATATATATTATGTATTTGTGTATATATGTATTTACAGACATTTATACACATATAAACACATGAATATATATGTACACATATATATAAGTGCATTAGAGCCCTTTGCTGTCAAGTAGATGAAAACATGAAAAAAACATATTTATGCAATATTCATATTAATAAAAGTTTTAACTATGTATATACTGTAAATATTTCACATTCCAATGTTCTGCACAAGTACTTATTTAAGTATTCCTATATATATCTGTATATATAGTATATATATATATATATATATATATATATACCTATATATATAATCATGTATATATATATATATATATATAGGCATAAGTATAAATTTGAGCAACAAACATCATATATACTGTATATATATATATGTGAAATATTTACAGCACTTGACAATATGGGTTCATGTTTGCGTGCGAGTAGGGTGTTATTTTCCACTTTATTTTGCTCAATTGACTTCTATGGGATAACAGATTATCACACGCGATATTTGAAGTTTGGCTTTTTTACGCTCGTCGGGTTAGTGTGCGACCAAAAACAGTTTAATTTCGACTCATAATATGAGCACAACCTGATGCGTGAAAAAGCTTTCTACTAGAGCAGTTAAAGTCCGATAGCGCTACATTTGTAATCTGGCCCTTAATGTTTAATGCGCACAAGAAAATATTCACTAAGTGGTTTCTCCAGCCAGAGGGGTCCATTTATCAAGCCCCGGATGGAGCTTGAGGGCCCATGTTTCTGGCGAGCCTCCATAACCTGTCCTCCTGCTCTCAGCAGGCGGACACACATTGCCGAAAAACAACTCGATCGAGTATGATTGGGTTGATTGACACCTCCCTGCTGGTGGCTGATTGGCCGCGAATCTGCAGGGGGCGGCGTTGCACCAGCAGCTCACAAGAGCTGCTGGTGCAATGCTGAATATGGAGAGCGTATTGCTCTCCGCATTCAGCGAGGTCTGGCGGACCTGATTCACACTGTCGGATCAGGTCCGCCAGACCTTTGATAAATATCCCCCTTACAATCATCATGAATCCCTATGTTATTTTTTGCAGCTGATTCATTACAAATAGACTGAAAAAATACCTTCAGTTAAAGTGATGGTAAATCCTAGCATTTGTGAAACGCTAGGATTTACCATTGGAACAAATAAAGGATACTTTCAGTCATAAAGTATAAAATACTTCATGCTGAAAGCTCTTTTATTTGTCTGCAGCGTCTGGCGACGGATTTCCTGCACGGCTCTTGGCTAAGAGGTGGAAACATCACCTCTCAGTCAAATAGTGTTCTGCCATTGGCAGATCAGTTAGCTACAGTTCAAATTTTATAAAGGGTAGCTATTATTGCCCATAAATTATGTTACTCACATTAATTATAACTTTTGTATATATTAGACGGTACCAAAATGATTGCTCAATATGATATTTATTAGGATTTCATATATAATATCAGGAACTCTCAATAAGAATGCACTAGGAAAGATAAGCAAAGTGATGCAAAATACATTTTGAATATAATTTGGCTCTTACAACAAGGTCTCTTTGCAACCTTGCTACTGCCTTCAAATCTAGTCCAATGATCTACAAGCAGATAATACAATGGGGCATATTTATCAAGCTCCGATGCTTGATGCCCCGTGTTTCTGGCGAGCCTGCAGGGTCGCCAGAAACAGCAGTTATGAAGCAGTGGTCACAAAGACTGCTGCTCCATAACCTGTCCGCCTGCTCATCACCGGAAATCAACCCGATCGAGTACGATCGGGTTGATTGACACCCCCCTGCTGGCGGCCCATTGGCCGCGAGTCTGCAGGGGGCGGCGTTGCACCAGCAACTCTTGTGAGCTGCTGGTGCAATGCTGAATACGGCGAGCGTATTGCTCGCCGTATTCAGCGAGGTCTGTCGGACCTGATCTGTCGGTCTAAAGACTGCTGCTCCATAACTTGTCCGCCTGCTCTGAGGCGGCGGACAGAAATCAACCCAATCGAATACGATCAGGTTGATTGACACCCCCTCCTAGCGGCCGATTGGCCGTGAATCAGCAGGGGGCGGTATTGCACCATCAGTTCATAAGAACTGCTGGTCCAATGATAAATGCTGACAGCGTATGCTGTCGGCATATATCAATGTGTGGCGGACTTGATACGCTACATCGTATCATATCCGTCCGCACTATAATAAATATACCCCTTAGTCTTTCATAGCTGCGCATCTAGCAACATTGGAGAAGCTAAACTATAGCTGAATGGATTTTTTTTGTACCTCTATGAGTTTGGCAGGCTTATAGTTGCTGCACGTTCAACTATTTAGCTCCCATTATGTGCAAGAATTCTTTATAGATCCCAAACACTCATCTAGTACAACGTAGTATTAATAGTTATAAAACTGAAATACAGAAGACAGTGAGGATAATGATAATAGACATGCTTTAGGCAAACATAAAATCATTTTTATATTTTCTTTATTGAGGCTTAGGTGACACACAGTGAAAATAAAATTGTGACAGAGCTATATGTGATATATCTTACAATAATAACAGACTTTTTTCCTGCTGATGTATCCTTGAGGAATGAGCTATATAATTTGAGCTTTGCTCAGCTATCATAATGGAGACGAATCACATTTTTTTTTCCATTTAAAAATAAAAATAAAGATCTAAAACATTTTGTTTTTTTCTTTCTACTAACATTTTCTGCTAAATTGACTATGAATGCCAGAATAGAGCAGTTTAGAATGCTGAAGATTATGTATGTGTGCTTGAGTGTGTGTGTGTATATGTATTGCAAAGTACAGTTGCACTCATAATAACACTGTCTAATAAAAATGATTACAAAAAAATATTGCACACAAAAGTTATAAGTGCTCAAAGATATGAGGTCTCAGGTGTTAGGGAAAAAAGGCAGTCAAAGGGCTTTAACATAGAGATACATACATATACATGTCTAAAGATTGATATGTATGTATAAGTGTATATATGTATTTACAGACATACTGTATATACATTTATAAACACTTACATACATATGTACACACACATATATATATATATACAGTATATATAGAGAGCATTGGAGCCCTTTGCAGTTAAGTAGATGAAAACATGTTAAATCATATTTATGCAATATTCATATTTAATAAATATATACTGTGTATTTGCTGTAAATATTTTACATTCCAATGTTCTGTACATAGCAGAATATGTTCTACTAGTCCTAAAGCCCGTTCACACGGGCCATGTTTTGCAGTACAGCGGTCTCTCTCTCTCTCTTAGTTTGCTTCATATGTCTCAAACCACTCATTTTCAGTTTCCTTTATCAGTATATCCTCTCTCTCTCTCTCTCTCTCTCTCTCTCTCTCCTTCATATGTCTCAAACCACTCATTTTCAGTTTCCTTTATCAGTATATTCTCTCTCTCTCTCTTAGTTTGCTTCATATGTCTCAAACCACTCATTTTCAGTTTCCTTTATCAGTATATCCTCTCTCTCTCTCTCTCTCTCTCTCTCTCTCTCTCTCTCTCTCTCTCTCTCTCTCTCCTGTACCTGATCCTCGCGCTGCTGTGTCAATTGCGGAGGTGCGCGTGCGAGGTTGGGTGGGTGCGTGTGCGAAGGTCTATGCTCAGCTGTGCGCTGCTTAAACTACGGAGGTGCGCGTGCAGGGATCTAAGGCCAAGTGTTTGTCTCTACTGCGCATGACGGCTTCAGACAAACACTTGGCCTTTTATAATATAGGATGTTATGTTTCTAAATAGATATTCCTATATATATCTGTATATATCTATACCTATATATAATCAGATATAAATATAATTATAGATTTGTATTTTACCAAAATACTATCAGATATATATGTATAGAAATATTTATTTATGAATAAATAGAACATATTCTTGTATGTGAAGAAGATTGGAATGTGAAATATGAATATTTTAATGTCGGGTTAGCGCATATGAGAAGATGCAATCATATTTGTGAGCAAGGTTTTTTTTCAACTTTTTTTGATCCATTGACTTCTATGAAGGAATTCATGAACTCTTACGTGATATTCTATGTTCGGCTTTTTGCTCTCGTCGGGTTAGCGCACGAGCGAAAAACAATTTACTTTTAACTCATGTGGATGACACAGCACTAATTGGCTAAATAGCAAGTCAATAGATAATAAATAAAAAGTCATGTGATCAGGGGGCTATCAGAAGATGCTTAGATACAAGGTAATCACATAGGCAAACAGTACATTACTATAACCATGTTGACTGTGCAAAACTGGGGAATGGGTAATAAAGAGATTATCTATCTTTTAAAATAATAACATTTTTGAAATTGACTGTCCTTTTAGTGAATGATATTCAGTGTGCATGAATATGAAAACAATTTTTTTTAATGTACCTCCAAGGGAATCAAAACAACATTGCAATATACAGTACATTCATTATTTATCTTGCCTGCAAGCTATCCCTACAGATCGCTTGTGTAACATTGCTACATGCACTCAAGACAAGTGCATACGCTAGTTTAACGGATACCAGACATATGGTTCATATACTCATATATGCATTTATATATGTTTTTTGCTAGTCATACGCTTAGAGGTACATGAGTCTCCTCTGTTTATTTTCTGGTTTTATCTTCTGAGTACACCTGCTTGCTTATATTATCTCAATTTGAGTTTTTATAGTTTTTTGTTTATGAAGAACACCAGTGTTTTTAATATTGTACTATCATATTTTATATTTTACCATATGTTTTAAATTGTCAACTGATTATCACTTGTGAATAGATCATCATTATTTTGATCTCATATATAAGAATTGTTCATTTAATAAATAAGAATCTTTTATTCAATAAATATATATATATTTATACTATAGATTTTGAATCTAGAAGCTTTATTGTCCTGGAGAAACATCATTTACACTTGAAATTTCAACACAGCCTATGTAAGGTGAGAACATTATCAGACACACAGGGAATCTGATATACATTTTACACCATTATTAGTCAGAACAGCATTCACTTGCGCCACCTATTTTTTGACCTATTGTACACAAAACCGTTGGGATAGTTTTTTAAGGTGAGCATAGTTCTGCCCGACTGAATAGGCAATCACTATCATATACTGTTTCATACTTCATGGGAGGGGACCAAGATTTAACCAATGAGACCAATAGAGAAGATACCTTTGAAATCAGAAGTAAAATTAGAACATGTTTTAAATTGTACCCTCATTCTTAATAATAAAAGTTTAATTGTGGCTTCTGTATCCCTTTTAAGGCCATTCAGCTCTTTGTGAGGAATTCTTGAGTGTATAAACGTTCTATGAATTTGAGATTATTGATTCGATTTTTTACTTTTCTAAATAGGATTTCTTGCTTTAGTGATGCATTTTATAAAGGAGATAACTGGCTTTACACATTATTTGATTACTGGCTATAGACCAGATTAATAAATCTGTAAAAATACTTTGTTATTTTTCATATTTATATTTCAATGTATTTCAATGGGGCAGCATTGAGGTCCAAGTTGCCTAAACCTGTATAAAGTCTTAATCAGTCTCTGGTTTTATCTATTAGCAATAAATAATATAAAGGCAAGGATGTGGCTCTAATAAAGCCTTTGAATTTCAATTTGCAAGATGACTTTTTTTTTTTTTAAATAAGCCAGGAAAAGCAATAAAATTACAATAAGCATAAATCATGAGTTGCTGAATTAGGTATGCCTGGATAACATTCTCCATTAAGCCTTTTTTATGAAGAGTAAGTAAAGGACAGTTTGAAAATAAATCAGAATAAATTAATTCAAATTTCTGGTCCTTCAAGACCTAAAGTATTGCAGCCACACATATTTTACCATAAAGCATAAGAAGAGTCTCTTTTTTTTTGGGATGTGTCATACGTATATAGAATAGCTAACAAGATGGAGTAGACATATTACGGTTGTCATGAGATGCAGGACATATGCAGGACACAGCAATGATGGTACAACTCTATTTTATTACAGAGCATAGCAATACACATCCAGACAGGTTGATTGTACTAAACTAACTGCGACACAGACACCGGACCTAAGCCCCGCCCACATGCTAGTGACATCACATCCTGCTATCATCACATCTTCCCCTTTTTCAAAGGCAAAGCATACATTTGCATATATTAAATAACAAGGTACACCAACAGGGTATACAACAACATTTTGTTTTAGAACATTATAAAAACAGATAGATTAGAAAACATGAACAAATAAATTACATCCTGACTTGGACATCGGGGTAGACTACCCTAGTCCACAGTGACCATGGGATTATTCTGCCCATACTTCCGGTCACTGTTCTAGCTAAAGTCAGTCCCTGTATCGGGCCTGAAGCCTCACCACTCTTCCGCTTGATGTAACTTTGCATGAACTGTCCTCTGATACAGAAGATGGTGAACAAGAGTCTGCTGGAGGCAAAGATATATCCCCGCTATGATCTTGCTGAGGGGAAGGCACCTCTCTTAGAACAGGAGATCCCACCGGCGGTGGTACTGAGGTATCCGGTTCCAGACTCTCAGGTACAGGCTGAAGATGTCTTCGGTTACGGCGTGTAACCGTCCCTCCCTCTGTAAGGACTGTGTAAGACCTTGGTTCTGGAGAGCGGCCCACTACCGTAGCAGGCGTCTTCCATTTCTTCTCATCATCCAGTTTAATTCTGACACTTTGGCCCGCTTTCAGTTCCTGTAAAGGCCTGACAGAATGTCTCCTGTCGTAGAAGAAACGATAACCCTTTTTGGCCTCTTCATCCCTCCTAAGGACTTCGTCCCGAGGAACAGGGCCAGGCGGCTTGAAGACACCCACTGAGGGTAAAGTGGTGCGAATCTGGCGTCCTAGCATCAGCTGTGCCGGGCTAAACCCGGTGGCTTGAATGGGCGTCGCCCTGTATGACAAGAGGGCTAGGTACGGTTCAGATTGCTTTAGGATGAATTTTGTTGTTTGAACTGCCCTTTCAGCCATTCCGTTGGCCTGCGGATAATGTGGACTTGACGTGGAATGTACAAAATCATATTCCCTGCTGAAAGCACTGAACTCTGTAGAAGCGAACTGCATGCCATTATCACTCACCAGCTCCATTGGAATGCCCCAGCGGGCGAACAAGCTCTTCAGGCGAATGATAACGGCCTGACTTGTGATATCATTCAGGGGTGCTATTTCCAAATACCTGGAATAGTAGTCGATAACAACAAGAAACTTTTTCCCGTGCAGTTCGCACAAATCAGCAGCTATTTTCTGCCACGGCCCCGCAGGCAGCGGAGTAGACATTAAGGGCTCCCTTCTCTGAGTAGGCCGGCGTTCCCGGCAAAAGGCACATTTAGACACATGATTTGCAATGTCGGAGCTGATCCCAGGCCACCACACAGCTGTAGCTGCTCTTTCTCTGCACTTTGTAATGCCTAAGTGGCCATCATGAATCCTGTTTAACATCTCCTTCCTCATGCTGACAGGAATTACAATACGGTCTTGGAACAGCACCAACCCCTCCAGCTCCGTGAGCTGTGACCTCTCTGGCTGGTAAGCATTTAAAGACATCCAGGCTGCCCGGCTCTCGGGCCAGCCATCTCTTATGTACTTTATAACTTCTTGCAGATCTGTGTCCAAATATGTCTCTTTCTTTATCTCTTCCAGTTTCCTTGAAGAAATGGACTTAGAGGCCAGAACTGAATCAACATACACTTTTACATCCGACTCTGTGGAGGATTCTTCAGCAGCAGCCAGCGGGAGCCTGGACAGTGTATCTGCCACAACCAGTTGCTTCCCCGGCACATGCACTGCCTGAACATTGAACCTGAGTAGTCTCATTAAAAGTCTCTGGCATCTCAAGGGTGTTTTGTCGATGTCATAAGAATTGATAAGAGGGACTAGCGGTTTGTGGTCAGTTTCCAGACTAAATTTCTCCAAACCCACTAGATAACGCTGAAAGCGCTCACAGGCCCAAACTGCAGCCAGGCACTCTTTCTCAATTTGAGCGTATTTTGACTCCGCAGCCGTCAGTGTGCGGGAACAGTAGGCGATGGGCTGTAGTTTGTTGTCATTCAGCTGCAGGAGTGCAGCCCCCAACCCATAACTGCTTGCATCAGCACTAACCACAGTCTTTTTTGAAGGGTCGTAGAACCCCAGCACTGGGGCAGACCCCAGCAGGGACTTAGCATGCAGGAACGCTTTTTCTTGTGAGGGTCCCCAGACCCAGGCAACATCTTTCTTAAGCAACTCTGTGATAGGGTGCAAAACTGTAGATAAATCTGGAAGAAACTTGCCCACGTAATTTACAAGGCCCAATATCTGTCTCAGCTCATGTACATCAGAAGGGCTTTTCATCTGTTCGATAGCCCGAATTTTCTCGGGGTCCGGCTTGATGCCATCCCCGTTGATGATATGCCCAAAGTAGCATAATTCAGTTTTCCTAAAATGACATTTTTCTTTATTCAGCTTCAGCCCAGACTCTTTGATAGCCTGCAACACACAACTCAAACGCTGATCATGCTCCTCCACTGTAGACCCATACACTAGAATGTCGTCCATGACGACTGCTGTGCCCACGTGGCCACTCAGGAGAGAACTCATTTCCCTCTGAAAGATCTCAGGAGCGGAGGATATCCCAAAGGGAAGTCTGCAGAAACAGAACCGACCTACCGGAGTGATAAAGGTAGTCAGTTTGCGGCACTTTGGATCCAGGGGGATCTGCCAAAAGCCGCTAGAAGCGTCTAATGTGGAAAAGAACTTCGCCCCAGCCAACTTCGGGGCTATATCTTCCAGTGTCGGCAGCACAAATCTCTCCCTCTTCACTGCCTCATTCAACCTTTTCAGGTCCACACAGATGCGCACCTTTCCGTTTTTCTTTGCAACTGGAACAATGGGGGCACACCAATCAGTTGCTTCAACAACCTCTTCAATAACCCCCATAGACTTCATGCGCATGAGCTCTTTCTCCACTTGAGGCATGAGCGGGAACGGAATTCTACGAGGAGTAGAAATACTGTACGGGACTGCGTCACTTTTAAGTGCTATACGGACAGGTTTGCAGCTCAGTAGGCCCAACTCGCCAAACATATCTTCAGAGATCTCATTCACTCTGGCCACGAGGCCCAAGTCACAGGCTGCTTTTCTGCTCAATAAACTGTTAACACACTGACCTCGGATCACATGCACCCACATGGTGAACTTCCTTTGTTTGTACTCACAGCTGGCAAGAAATTTCCCCACACAATCAATGCGGCCACCAGGACTATGAACATTTGTAGTAACCTTCGCCAGCTGGGGCTGTCGAGGCAGTCTCATAAATTCAGCAAAAGACATTACAGTGATATCTGCTCCTGTGTCAATCTTAAAATCAACATTGGCTCCCATTACAGTAAAGGTAACTTTCCAATCTTCCTCTGAGCTTGTCCGTTCCACAACAGACCCCACAAAAGACACTTCCTGACCCTCTTGGTCACTGTCCACCTGCATCTCCTTAATGTATTCAGTTTTACACACCACTTCAAAATGGCCTATTCTGTTACATTTTCTGCATCTTTTATCTCTGGCCGGGCATATAGCACTCTGATCATGAGCCCGGTAGCACCGTGTGCATCGGCCATGTTGCGCCCATCCACTTCTAGGCCTTTCCAATACTTTAGATCTACCGCTCACACTGTGCCTTTCACTAGTAATTTTCCTAGACTGTTGCACTTCATCCACAATACTCTCAGACCTCAGATCAGCACTTTGCTTTTTCACCAGTTCACTCTGGCGGGCCATCCTAATAGCCCCGTCTAATGTTAAATCAGGCTCTAACTGCAGCTTCAGGGAGACTTCAGCATCTGCAATTCCAATAACTATTCTGTCTCTGATTTGCTCTTCTTTAGCAACACCAAACTCACAGAATTCAGCTAATTCATACAGGCTGCGCAAAAATGACTCCACAGATTCTCCCACACGCTGATTACGTTTGTGAAAACAAGCTCTCTCATGAATCACATTTCTTTTGGGCACAAAGTGGGCACTGAGTTTATCCATAACTATATCAAAGTTAACTTCTTCCCCTTCTTGGAAAGTAAAAGCATTGAACACTGGCTCTACATCTTTCCCCATAGAGTATAAAAGAGAATTAACTTGTACTTCACCACTCTCCTTGTTCAGTTTGGATGCAATCCTGAAGCGCTGAAACCGCTGACGCCATGTGGGCCAAGCTGCAGGCTGAGAAAAGTCAAAAGGCTCAGGTGGGGTAAACTTTGACATCGTCATCATCAGAAACAGAAGCGTAGTCCAGAACTTCTGACACCATGTCATGAGATGCAGGACATATGCAGGACACAGCAATGATGGTACAACTCTATTTTATTACAGAGCATAGCAATACACATCCAGACAGGTTGATTGTACTAAACTAACTGCGACACAGACACCGGACCTAAGCCCCGCCCACATGCTAGTGACATCACATCCTGCTATCATCACAACGGTAATGAGACGTCTCACTGCAGTTTGCATATACAACTCTGTATTATATCATTTTGCGTCTTGGCAAGCAATACTAACCCTGTTCATCTGCTAGACCAAACGAAGAGTCTTACAGGAGATTAATTCCATAGGTTCAGACATACCAAACATCAAACACAATTCTTTATTCCTTATAGTAAAACATCTATAGCAGTAAAAGTTTTTGACAATAGTAATGGACTGGAATCAGATTTTTATTTGTATCTTTTTCTCTGTCTACAATTCTCTTCTGAGGTACAATATTATTTTGTATCTTAAAAGGACATTAAACCGAAAAAGTTTCTTTCACGATTCATGTAGGGAACATACAAAATTAAACAATTTTCCAGTTTACTTCTATTATTTCAGTCTATTAGTTTATTTTGTTGAAGGAGCGGCCAATAAGAAGAGGCACATTTGTGCAGCCACCAATCAGCAGCAAACTCCCAGTAGTACATTGCTGCTCCTGAGCCTACCTAGTTATGCTTTTTAGCAAAGGACACAAAGAGAACAAAGTAAAGTAGATAATGGACGTAAATTGAAAATTTGTTTTAAATCACGTTTCATCTGAATCATGAAAGAAAAAATTTGACCTGGTGCAGTTGTAATGATTGTTTTTCCAAACAGCTGGCATTTGTGTTTGATGTGCAAGATATCGTGTATTGGGCACACCCCACAACTATAGATGTTAATGTCAGGAACACTCACTAACATAATGCTGACGATTATAGATGAAGCAATGCACATACATTTCAAACATGATCTCAATAGACCTCCCAAGCATCTATGATTCTAACACTTTGTAAATGCATTGGTGGATCTAAGAATGAAACAGAATTTCAAGCCCAAATGTTCTAAAAAAAATATTTTAACTGGTACAGTAATTAAATAGGATCATACTTCTTTATAATGTGACAGTGACAGGTCATATTACAGTTTTCCAAACAGTTTCAAACATGCTCATTTAAACAATATGACAGAAAGAGGCGCCACATGTGCGAATCAATAGCACAACGTTTATCAAGTGCAATAAAACTCTACACAGGGTACTCACATTGAGCAAAGGCATTCAGTCATGCCTATAGAAGCAGGCTGGATTTCAACAGCAGTCCAGCTAGCTGAACGCCATCAAAACCGGAACTCAGGAATCCAGAGACGAAGGAGCACAGGTGCGGCAGCAAAACAGAAGGAGGGAATACACCCAATAGGTAGGGATGGCTAAGAGATATACACACTAGGCGCTGATAGCTAAAATACGAATTAATCAATTTATTAAAAACATAATTTAAAAACAATTCATGCTCAGTGTAGTGTGATCTCTAGCATAATAACTGAGAAACCATGCAACGCGTTTCCCGGTGAAGACCGTTTCATCAGGCCTCTTTCTGTCTTATTGTTTAATTTCAGAATCTCCTTATCTGGTGCAGTAAGAGAGCAGCTGTCTTCATCCTCCTCCTCCTCCATTATATCCACCAGTCATCTGGCTTCCTGGGAAAGACGTCTGGAGTAAGTATATAGCCTATTGACATTTATATATATTACAGCTTATGACTTGTTCTATATCCCTTTATCTAGGCTGGTGCACATTGTATTTATATTTGTGCTGTTATTACATCTTCAATTAGTAACAACTTTATCTTGCGATTTATGTGCTGTATTCTATGGGTAAGAACAATTTGCCTAATAGTTACTCATTTTTAGAGTCTTACCCCTACAGTTTTGCTTTGTGCTGAGCGCCTCCTATAAGAAATATTATTTATGGGCTCCATGTACTAAGCAGTCAGCGAGCTACCCGCAACAAATCTCGCGTCAAAATTCGCAAACTGATATGTACAAAGCCGTCAATTATGTTAAAACTCGCATCTTTAAAATTGCGAGCGTACTTATCCGCCAAACCTCGCTACCGCTCCATTTTTCACTGTAATTAGACACCACCAACTCGCCAAAAACGAATGTACTAAAAAATCTATTTGTCCGCTCGCTACAATTTCCGCTCCCACCTCGTTATTTTTGCCTCGCCACCTTTTAGGTGGCGGGCAAGGTACAAAACAATAGGAAAGTCAATCTAGACGCCAGTCTAGACATATATAAAAGGCAGTAATATCAGCATTGTACTTACAGCATAACTGGCGTCTAATTTGTCTCTCATTTCCATGTACATAAATTGCGCCCAATTTGTCGACTGTAATTAAAGAGTAATCTATATTTTAAATTTGTATTATATAGTTGTCAATCTTTATAATTATTTTTATATTAATATTTATATATTATCAGATCCAGATGAAGCCATATCCAAATTGTAAATAAATATTACAAAAATAACGCTCTGTTATCACTCTTCAAAAAATTTTGAACAATAATAAAGTTGTTTAGATAAGTTGAACTTTTATAGGAGCAAAATTCTATTCCTGTGACTACTATGATGTTCGTGACACCTTGCATGTCACGTGTTAATAATTGGCCAGACAATTCAACTGAAAGTTAAGTACATCAGCTTAGTCGCGGCGAGCGAGGCGTCAAATTTATCAACAATCCGCAACTGCTCGCGGCGGGCTAGACTTGTCTATTTATTGGGGGAATAT
Organism: Bombina bombina; assembly: GCF_027579735.1. NCBI lineage: Eukaryota > Metazoa > Chordata > Amphibia > Anura > Bombinatoridae > Bombina > Bombina bombina. The sequence goes on from NC_069507.1 coordinate 172,567,233, forward strand.
TAGTACATAGCGACAGCGGACACCATTTCGCCCGCGGCGAGTAACAGCGAGTTTATCCGCGTCTACAATGACGGATGAATTGACGGCTTAGTACATGGAGCCCTATATCTTTATTTGGTTGTAAAACATGCTCATTTTAAAGGGTCATAAAACCCAATATGTTTCTTTCATAATTCAGATAGAGAATACAATTTTAAACAATTTTCCAGTTTACTTCTATTATCTAATCTGCTTCATTCTCTTGGTGTCCTTTATTGAAGAAGCAGAAATGCACTACTGGGAGATAGCCGAATGCCGTGGGTGGTCCAATAAGATGAGGAATATATGTGCAGCCACTAATCAGCAGCTGCTGAACCTACCTAAGTATTCTTTTTTAACAAAGTACATTAAGAGAACAAAACAAATTATATAATAAAAGGAAATGTGAAAGTTGTTTAATCACATGCTCTATCTGAATCAAGAAAGAAAGGAAAAAAGGGCCATGTCCCTTTAAGACCAAATTGATTTGGATGTTAATATATTGAGAAATTCCAATGTTACTCATATTTTTCTCATTTTATGAACTAACTCTGCTTAAATTTTCTGTTGTTCTTGGCTGACTACTCACTATTCTATTTCAGTCCTTTTTACCACAATAATATTTTTAATATCTTTATACTGATAGAATTGTAAATTTACAAGGCATAGAGAGAGACACAGAAATCTAAAAGTACAAGCAAACCAGATCATGTGACATTATCTCATTTCTTCAACCCGATTTCTAATAATACAAACACAATATTGAGTTGTACTTTGTAACTATAATAAAGGATTAAAAGTCCTTGGATAGAAATGAGTCGACATTGCCCACTGCCCTTTTGCAAGTATTGATTTGTTGTCTAATAAATTTGCTCTGCTGTTCCCAGGTAGGCAGTCATGTCACTTGATTGACTATTTTTACAACAGACAGGGAATACATACAAGTCTTGAATTTCAATGTGCATAAGCTAGCCTGATAAAGCCTCCAAATATTCTCATTATTAATCAGAGTATTAGCAAACATCTATGCATGAACAAATAGTTTATTGGCCACAATAATGGTTTATTGGCCACACACATAGAGGTCTAAGTGCATCGTTTTTTAATACAGGTGGTATAACACATTGATATATAGCAATACTAAATTAAAGGGACAGTCTAGTCCAAAAAAACAACTTTCATGATACAGATAGGGCAATTAATTTTAAAAAAACTTTCCAATTTACTTTTTTTTTTTTTTTTTGAATCAGCTTTATTTAGAAGGTTATGAAGATAAAGTTACAGGGTGTGGAGACGCAGCTCCAAATTAGTACAGACAAGGCGCAACACAATACGTTATGTTTTTAAGCTAATTCAATTTTATAAAACTCTGGACTGGAACAACCAACACACACCCAAGTAATTTGTCTCTCGAAGTATTAAATATAATAGGAAATATAGGAAATACCAAAGGCCCCCCTGTATTCTCACTTTTTACTCCCTTTTGGAGGAATGATCAACAAATCAAATATACCCCTCCCCCAACATGGCCAATATCAAACACCAGACCAATCTAGCTATCTTTAAGGTATGTTGTCAGGATTTCTGAATATATATCCATCCTGTCATGTTTTAAATAATAGAGCTCTTCGAGGTGAATTAATTCAGATACCCTTTGTTCCCACATTTCCATTTTGGGAGGGTATTTTGACCTCCAATTTTTGGCTATCAGAAATTTTATACTATTTGACATTATAAAAAATAGTTTGAGAGAGGGTTTATGTCTTATTTTAGGGGGTTTGTTTAATAGCCAAAGTAGGGGATCTAGAGGGAATTGCATTTCAAGTATGTACTCTATTTCTGATATAACAGATCTCCACAGGTTTTGAATGGCCGTGCACCACCACCACATGTGAGCCATTCCGCTATTGACATGGCCACATCGCCAACATTTGTTACTAGCTTTATGAAATAATTGGCGTAGTTTTTGAGGCATGTAGTACCATCTATGGAGCAGTTTTAAGTTAATTTCTGCAGTAGCTGTGGAAATAGAGGTTTTCAATGTTGTGCAAATTATCCTCGTCTTTATATGTTGTGGAATTATTATTCCTAAATCTTTTTCCCAACTCTCCAGGTATGGGATTGGGTTTCCTGGGAACGGTGTAATCAATATCTTGTATATCAGTGATAAGGTGTGACGAATTGGAGGAGCTCTTATACATAATTGCTCGTATGTGGTCAAAGGTCTAGTCATATTTTGAGATTGTGTATGGGTCGTGAGAAAACTATGGATTCGTCTGTATGTGAACCAGTTAGTTAGACAGGTAAAGCCCTGTTGTATTAATTCTGTTTGTGATTTGATCTGTTCGTTTTGTATAAGCCAGTAAACTGGGAAATCATGGAGATGAGAAGGATGGGAATGTTTTCCTATACTAGGCACTAGGTCAAATTCACCATTCGTTATAAGAGATGTTAATGGGGAGGGCCTTAAAGAAAGGTTTGGAAACAGGATCATTATCCTGTTCCATAATCTGTATGTTTCTGCTATGATAACACTCGGCCCGGCGTCTACATATTTTTGTGGCTGAAAGGCCCAACATAATCTGCTAAGGCTCTGTGATCGGGCTATTCCATGTTCCATATCTGCCCATCTTTTGTATTTTTTATGAACATTCCAGTCTACAATTCTTTGTAGGATTATTGCATATCTATAGTAGATTAAATTAGGAAGGCCCAATCCACCTTGCAATTTGGGCAATGACATAATAGTTTTATTGATTCTAGGATGTTTTTTATGCCATGTAAAGTTGCTAAGAGCTCGTTTTAATGAGTTTAGGTATTTTTCTGGTAAGGGAATTGGCAGGGTCTGAATAATATATAAGATTCTGGGGAATATGTTCATCTTTATTAGGTTAATGCGACCTAGCCAGGATAGTTTTTTAGATCTCCAGGTTGATAAGTCTCTGATCACTTCCAATTTAATCTTTTCATAATTGAGTTGGAATAGCACTTCTACGGACGTGGCTAGGTATATTCCCAAATATTTGAGACAGTGCTTGTTCCATTTAAATGGGGTAAGCTTTTCTAGTAGTACCTTCTTATGAGGGTCAAGTGAAATGTTAAGTATTTCAGATTTAGTAATATTGACCAAAAAGTTTGATAAAATATGGAAATCATGAATTTCCTTAATCAACAAGGGCAGCTAGACTTCAGGGTTTGTCAGTGTGAATAGTAGATCATCGGCAAATAGGGATATGATGTATCGTTGGTTGTCAATTGTAACTCCTTCAATATTTGGATGAGACCTGATTTTAACAGCTAGTGTCTCAATTACCCAAACGAATAACAGAGGGGAACAGTGGGCATCCCTGTCATGTCCCGTAAGATATCTTAAACTGTGTTTTTTTGTTTATGGTTGCTGAAATATAAAAGTTTACAGTGAAGGTAAACTTTGATGAATGAAAGCCTGTTTTTTTTTTTTTTTTATTTATTAAGGGTTGAAGGTATACACACAGGTTCTCTTATAATAAGGTGAGTACATTCATATGTCTTATAAAACCAACGGATTGTCTGAAGATATATAAATTACAGTACATACACCAGAAGAAGCAATAAGTCTTAAAGTGGAAGGCTAAGAAACACCTGTTAAACAAAGTAAAAAAGAAGAACATCACATGACAACCCTCGTAGTTTTCTAGTCCCTTTCCAACTTATGAGGCCACTTTTGGACCCCCAAGGCAGATAATTAGATATTAAGGGGATTATAATATTATGAGGCCGCTTATGGGCCTCCAGTGTGCTATTAAAACGTATCAACAGTGAGTATATATACTAACAATGAAAGTACCTAAGGCATTGAGGCATGGAATACTAAAACTGAGTTTGGGGACCTGCGGAGTTGTATTGAGCGTCTAAGTGCAGGCTAGCAGCTCCGCAGAACCACGATCAACTGATATAAGTATTGGGAAGGAGATGTGGATAAACTAGTCAATGGAGGCACTTCCACCAATCTGTTATGTAAATGGCTATTAAGTTAGTTAAGACACAAAATATATTCATGAACTGATATGTGTCCCACTATGTAGAAAGACTATCACTACAGATTTGGGTTTACAGTATTAATAGAGGGTAAACCATCTTGGACATCAGTTCACATAATATGGTATTGGTATTATGTGTCGAAAGCAGACTCAATATAGTATTTAACTGGAAGTACCCGGGACAAACTAAGGCAGGAAATTATAGATTGTGTTGCATTGAAGATAAAAAACTAGATGCTCTCAAAGTCAATTATTACCTCATATCTATCATAGTTATAGTTAAGGGAATAACCAAGTTAATATATTTATATATGCGCAGGAGAAAGCTATACCCCAGGGTTAACATACCTATCAACTTACATACTAACATATGAACTTGTTTTATGGAACAGGAATTAAAAACGAGAGAAAAAAAAAAAATCAGGACTGGTTAGTTGTGCAGGCAAATAGTAGCGTGAAAATCAGTAGTAGGTACCCCAGGATTAACGTGTACATTGGGAACTGAAACAGTCTTGTAAACTAGAAAGCATCTATCAAAGTCCTTTATTGGGCCAAAAAGTCATTAGGATCCATGTTTAATAAAGGAGAGTTTTTGCTTATCTAGGAGGATACCTAAAATTTCCCTGCACATGAATATGTCTCTTAAGTGAAAGTCAGCCTACTCCGGTTTTAAGATGGAGGGTGAAGACAGAACCAGCAGTCCAGTTCAGTGATCTGACTGTCCCGCCGGAATGCAGGCTCAGTGTCACAAAGCGATCCACCGATAGTGTCCCAATTGGTTGTCTCGCCGACTGCCCCAGTGTGGGGGCCGCAACTGCACAGTCAAGATAGTGGCCCCTTGTAAGTAGAAAAGGCCCATATATATAGAGTTGGCAGCCATCGAACTCCACAGCCATGCTGCTTCCCGCATAGTCATAGATGGGGAGATTTTCGCAACTAACTTTTCTGCCGGTCCCTGGAGCCTCCGCCATCACCTCACTCTCCAGCCGCCGCAAAAGCCTGTTTTTTAAAAATACTATTAAAAAAAGGGGCACTTTCATTCATCAAAGTTTAGAAAGCAGCCGTTTTGATTAAAAACTTACCTTTGTTTTTTTGACAGCCAGAGCAGCTTCCCCCACCTGGAGATCCTCTCTTCACACGTCATCAATGACTAATCCAGCTTCCTCCAATCACGGTTTTCCCCCCAGGGTAGTCATTGCCTGAGGTCATGCCGTGATTGGAGGAAGCTGGATTAGTCATTGGTGACGTATGAAGACAGGATCTCTGGGAGGGGGAAGCTGCTCTGGCTATCAAAAAAACGTAGGTAAGTTTTTAATCAAAACGGCTGCTTTCTAAACTATGATGAATGAAAGTGCCCCTGTTTTTAATAGTATTTTAAAAAAACGGGCTTTCATTCATCAAAGTTTACCTTCACTGTAAACTTTTATATTTCAGCAACCATAAACAAAAAAACTCCTACAAGACATCAATTTCTATCTGCATGTAAAATTCCATAAAAAGCTTTTTCCCTGGAGGTAGGCCTAACAATTCTCATTATTAAAATAAAATAAAAAGTATATTTTCAACACTTAATAACTGCCAAAACAATACCAAAAACACTTAAAACACTTAAAGGGACAGTCTAGCCCAAAATAAACTTTCAGGATTCAGATAGGGCATGCAATTTTAAACAACTTTCCAATTTACTTTTTTTCACCAACTTTGCTTTGTTCTCTTGGTAGTCTTAGTTGAAAGCTAAACCTAGGAAGTTCTTAGAGTTTGAAGGTTGCCTCTTATCTGAATGCATATTGACAGTTTTTCACCGCTAGAGGGTGTTAGTTCACGTGTGTTATATAGATAACATTGTGCTCACGCATGTGGAGTTACCTAGGAGTCAGCATTGATTGGCTAAAATGCAAGTCTTTCAAAAGAACTGAAATAAGGGGGCAGTCTGCAGAGGCTTAGATACAAGGTAATCACAGAGGTAAAAAGTGTAGTAATATGACTGTGTTGGTTATGCAAAACTGGGGAATGGGTAATAAAGGAATTATCTATCTTTAAAACAATAACAAGTCTGGTGTAGACTGTCCCTTTAAAAGCACCAGTCTGGCAAATTTAAACCATAGCTGCTCAGTTTCAGAACAAATATATAAAATATTACACCACATTATCAGTTTTGTAGCATGTGGAATTGTTGCTCTTGATATATAAAACTGTAATTTGTTTTCCCTAAGCTTACACACGTCTGCACATTTTGCTTCCATTTGCAACAACATTTGTGAGGGATTCAGGCTTTAAGTGCTAAAAATCAGTATGTAAATTTATATTAACCGATTCTTGGTAAAGACTGAATGGGAATAAATACAAATTTTAACAATAAAAGTGTCAGCTTCAGCTCTGCATTTTGAAATAGTTTATGTCAGTTTTACCCCTTTTTGAATAAACCACTAAATAACAATATGAAGCCCATATGCATAGTAATTCATTTTTGTCTAATGGAAATGACACTGGCATACACAGGCTCATACAATCAGTTCTGTTAACTCAGGCTGAGCTGATAGATTTCACCTAGACCTATGGAGACTGCCAATCACTACAGCACAATAAGATACTAATCACATGATTTGAAGCTGTGACGGGAAAAGAATACAGCATTAAACTCAGTAATCCCCTTGCATTGCACAGTCTGTTGAGCATTAAATAGGAACTCTGATTCAAATGCATAAAGATTATGTTTACCTAAGAAGGAATCAAACCTTCCTTTAATCTGCTGTTAAAAATTAATACATATTAATACAGTGATCTGAAACAGAGACATATCGGAAACAACACTTGTTTGTTTTAAAGAGACATTGTACTAAAATATGGCCCATGGAAATTGCCCTTTTCAGACAATAAGAATTCATACACAGTATTTAATTGACACTGCTGTATCCGTTTCAGTTTAAATGTAATCACTGATTAGTTTTTTTTTTCAGGCAATTTTTTTTTAAATGGTGTTCCATCATATGTATATATAATATATATATATATATATATATATATATATATATATATATATATATATATATATATATATATATATATATACAGTATCTCACAAAAGTGAGTACACCCCTCACATTTTTGTAAATATTTTATTATATCTTTTCATGCGACAACACTTAAGAAATGAAACTTTGCTACAATGTAAAGTAGTGAGTGTACAGCCTGTATAACAGTGTAAATTTGCTATCCATCAAAATAACTCAACATACAGCCATTAATATTAATATAATAGGGTTTAGGTCTGGAGACATGCTTAGCCAATCCATCACCTTTACCCTTAGCTACTTTAGCAAGGCAGTGGTCGTATTGGAGGTGTGTTTGGGGTCGTTATCATGTTGGAATACTGCCCTGCGGCCCAGTCTCCGAAGGGAGGGGATCATGCTCTGCATCATTATGTCACAGTACATGTTGGCATTCATGGTTCCCTCAAAAAAATGTGCTCCCCAGTGCCGGCAGCACTCATGCAGGACCAGACCATGACACTCCCACCACCATGCTTGACTGTAGGCAAGACACACTTGTCTTTTTACTCCTCACCTGGTTGCTGCCACACATGCTTGACACTATCTGAACCAAATAAGTTTATCTTGGTCTCATCGGACCACAGGACATGGTTCCAGTAATCCATGCCCTTAGTCTGCTTGTCTTCAGCAAACTGTTTGCAGGCTTTCTTGTGCATCATCTTTAGAAGAGGCTTCCTTCTGGGTCGACACCCATACAGACCAATTTGATGCAGTGTGCGGTGTATGGTCTGAGCACTGACAGGCTGACTCCCCCACCCCTTCAACCTCTGCAGCAATGCTGGCAGCACTCATACGTCTATTTCCCAAAGACAACCTCTGGATATGACGCTGAGCACGTGCACTCAGCTTCTTTGGTCGACCATGGCAAGGCCTGTTCTGAGTGGAACCTGTCCTGTGAAACCGCTGTATGGTCTTTCCCACCGTGCTACAGCTCAGTTTCAGGGTCTTGGCAATCTTCTTATAGTCTAGGCTATCTTTATGTAGAGCAACAATTCTTTTTTTCAGATCCTCAGAGAGTTATTTGCCATGAGGTGCCATGTTGAACTTCCAGTGGCCAGTATGAGAGAGTGTGAGAGCGATAACACCAAATTTAACACACCTGCTCCCCATTCACACCTGAGACCTTGTAACACTAACGAGTCACATGACACCAAGGAGGGAAAATGGCTAATTGGGCCCAATTTGGACATTTCCACTTAGGGGTGTACTCACTTTTGTTGCCAATGGTTTAGACATTAATGGCTGTGTGTTGAGTTATTTTGAGTGGAAAGCAAATTTACACTGTTATACAGGCGGTACACTCACTACTTTACATTGTAGCAAAGTGTCATTTCTTCAGTGTTGTCACATGAAAAGATATAATAAAATATTTAAAAAAATGTGAGGGGTGTACTCACTTTTGTGAGATACTGTATATATATTTTTTAAAACAATTACCCCATTTAAAACTATTTGAATTTGTGTGTAAAACATCATACATCAACTTGGGTGCTCTCTTTATTGATTTTAAAGATATTCCAATCAATGAAAAGAGTTGTCAATTGCATTAGAAAAATTGTTTGCATCAGAAAATGATTTAACAGCAAAATCTAGTTAAATACATGAAAAATAAAGAGAAAGCAAAACATGACAGATAATACATTTAATATTGATGACATCTGTCTAATATGCTTTCACTTAACCAATTATATAAATTAATGATGTGTGCAATTAATAATTTAATATGTTAGGGTTATTTTACAGTTCTAATTGACCTTCTAGCGTGGTAGCACCTTCAGAGGAGAATAATCCTCACTTTCCCTGTCTAACTGCTGCACCGGCAACCACCCGCAGCTACAATCAAGTTTCATCACTTCCTGTCCAGAGAGGACGTGTACAAGGATCGCGCCCCCCTCACTCTCGAGTACGTCTGAGGAGGGTTTGTTTGGGCACTGCAGCCTTATGCCAGGACCGGAGTAGCAGACACTGGGACTTGCACCTTTCATCTACCCGGAGAACAAGAGGGCAGGCTTGAAGTTCCCACACCCCAGGACCGGACGACTACGGCAGTGAGTGAGGGGAGACAGCATACTCCACTTGGTGGAGTCCAACACTGAGGAGCGGGTGAGTCCGGTAGCAAAAAAGTTGTTGCTTATGTTGAACTTTTTACTAATTACCGTCCATGCACACTGTGGGTAACACTAGAGAGAATACCTTTTGCATTCACATTATTTTACAATTAACACGTGTAAACCTCTTAACGCTTCATTGTAATCATCATAAATAAACTTTGAGATAATGATGGTTAATTTCGGAAAATATTTACATTTTTAAACATTTGATTTGAACTTTTTTTTTTTTTTTAAATAATTCTGGTTTATTAATATGTGAATTGAGTATGTGCAAGAACTTTAACTAAGAGAAAACGTCATGCAGATAGCCAAGAAATTAACAATAAAACAGACAAAGATTATGAGGCCCATTTATCAAGCTCCGTATGGAGCTTGAAGGGCCATGTTTCTGGCGAGTCTTCAGAATCGCCAGAAACACAAGTTATGGAGCAAAGGTCTAAAGACCGCTGCTCCATAACCCTGTCCGCCTGCTTTGATGAGGCAGACAGGAATCGACACAATTCAACTCGATCGAATACGATCGGGTTGATTGACACCTCCCTGCTGGCGGCTGATTGGCCGTGAGTCTGAAGGGTGGCGGATTGCTCTCCGCATCTAGCGATGTCTGTCGGAACTGATCCGCACTGTTGGATCAGGTCCGACAGACATATGATAAATAGGCCTCTATGTCGAGGCTTTTACATTTGAAAATTCCAAATATCATTTGAAAAGCTGCTGGAGAAGTTTTTCATATTGACTGGATATTTTGTGGTGTAAGTAAATTAAACGAGATTTTGTGACATTTTCTAATGTGTTGGAGATTAAAATTAAAAATCCATACAGAACCCCATTGTAATAAACTTTTTAAGGGAATTATGATTGACATATATCCTTTGGGAGCCATTTATTATACTGCAGGGATGGCCAATGTTTCCAGGCAAGAAACCTATCCCCCTGTGTTTAAAAAGAGTGAGGCAGCATTTGCTGCCAGAATTTAATATTGCACAAGTAATAATCTATGCATCCCTGCCCCTTGCTCCCATGCAACCAATTGCGCAAGAGCATGGCTTGCCAATCATATTAAAAGCTTGTATATACACCTCTATCATATTTCCCTGCATTAAGCTCCTTCCTTGACCAACTGCAATCTGGATTTTCCTCCGACACTCCAGAGAGACAGCAATCGTTAAGGTTACCAACGACCTACTTACAGCAAAATCGAAAGACCTCTTATCTCTGCTAATCCTCCTTGATCTATCTGCAGCCTTTGATACTGTTGACCACCCTCTTTTGCTTCAAACCCTCCAAACCTCTTGTGGTTCTCTCCCTACCTGTCTAACCATACCGTTAGTGTAGCCTTCTCTGGTGCATCCTCTGCCCCTTTACCACTTTCTGTTACGGTACTGCAAGGCTTTGTCTTTGATCCCCTTCTCTTCCCAATCTATACATCATCATTAGGTTCCTTAATAAAGTCCCATGAGTTTCAATATCATTTGTATGCTGATGACCAAAATCTAACTTTCTGCAACAGACCTATGTCCTTCCTTGCTAATGCATGTCACTAACTGTCTTTCTCATATCTCATCCTGGGTGTCCTCTCACTACCTTAAGCTAAATCTCTCCAAAACTGAGCTTCTTATTTTCCCTGCTTCTTCCAAAATCTCCACCCCCCATTTTCTGTCAATAACTGCATCAGTACCCCAACTCTGCGTGCCCGATGTCTTGAGGTCACTTATGACTCAGATCTTTCTTTTACTCCTCACATTCAGTCTTTGGCCAATTCCTGCCACTTCCACCTTACAAACATCTCTAAATTTCTAAATTTCCTTAAAAAAAGACACAACTAAGATTTGAATCCACTCTCTCATCCTTTCCCACCTTGACTACTCCAACTCTATCCTCTCTGGTCTCCCTAGCTGCCATCTAGCTCCTTTACAATGTATAATGAATGCCTTTGCCAGACTCATCTTCCTACCCCGTCGCTCTTCATCTGCTGCACCTCTTTGCCAATCCCTTCACTGGCTTCCTCTAGCCTCCAGAATTAAACACAAGGCCCTCAATTACACATCTCCCCCCCCTATATATTAATAACCACACCTTGTCTCCAGATACTCTCCCTCCCGTCCCCTTCACTCTGCTCACAACCTCCTCCTCTCCTCCTCTCTTGTTACCTCCTCACATTCCCGTCTACAGGACTTCTCCAGACTGGCCCCTATTTTGTGGGTCTCTCTGTCTTGCTCCACAAGACTCTTCCCTAGTTTTAAAAGTTTCAAGCACTCCCTAAAGACTCTACTGTTCAGGGATGTATACCACCTACGTTAACCTTTTCTAACCACAGTTCCTCTCCTCCTTTACTATCCCCTATAACCCACTTAGAATGTAAACCTATGAGCCAAGCTGTTTGCAGATCACCTTCATAAGAGTTGACTAAACCAGTGCAATACTCGGCAGGGCCCTATACCCACTTGATCCCTATAAATGTTGCTTGTCATGCATGTCTATTTTTTCTGCTGTCCCATTGGGATATATGTATCATGACAAACTAAAACTTTGAACATAATAATTGCATCACATGTGCAAAAGAAAAAAAAATCGATTGAAATGAATAAAATGGTCTAATCTGAATTTTGTAGCAGTTGAAACTTGTTTTAAATTGCACCACTAAGGAATATAATAATAATAATAATAATAATAATAATAATAATAATAATAAAATAATTTAGATTGATTCCATGGACATTAAAGGGACAGTCTAGTCAAAACTAAACTTTCATGATTTAGATAGGGCATGACATTTTAAACAACTTTACAATTTACTTTTATCATCAAATTTGCTTTGTTCCCTTGGTGGTATTTTTGAAAAGCTAAACCTAGCTAGGCTCAAATAAATTTCTAAACCGTTGAAAATTGCCTCTTAGAGCATTTTGAAAGTTTTTCACAGTTAGGCAGTGTTAGTTCACGTGTGTCATATAGATAACATTGTGCTCACTCCTGTGAAGTTATTTAGGAGTCTTCACTGATTGACTACACTGCATGTCTGTCAAAAGCACTTAGATAAGGAGGCTGTCTGCAGAGGCTTAGATACAAGGTCATCACAGAAGTAAAAAGTATATTAAAATAACTGTGTTGGTTATGCAAAAATGGGGAATGGGTAATAAAGGGATTATTTATCTTTTAAATAAGAAAAATGTTGGTGTATACTGTCCCTTTAATGGAGAATTTTTAGAAAGAAAAAAAAAGCTTGATAAGCTTTTTAAAATAATTAGAATATGTCTTTTAGACACTGGTTCCTCATGTTGAACTTATGTTTATTTGAAGGAGGGAAATAATTTAGATTGTTAGAGGACACGCCCACTCAGAACTCGATTTTCTAGGAAACAATAAAGACATTTGCCTAGAGGCACTCCTACAATAGTGAATGACACTCCAACCGATCATCCCCATTGTTAAACTTGTGTGTTTCCTGTGCTTGTGGGCATAGGAAAAGAGAGGTCCACATTTCTCTTATTTTTCATCCAAAGAACAGAACCAAACATTTTATATAAAAATCTCAAGATGTTTACTGTCCCTTTAATAGAATATAATACATACTGTTTTTTTCCTCTGTATGATCTGCTCATTTTAATGCAATTTAAAGTAGATTAAATAATATAATATAAAGATGTTAACTGTCATTATATCTGTTCACTATAAATATTCCTTTTTATGGACTAATTTGTAACTATTTTTCATTAAATTTGAGCTAAAACTGATATACAAGTCGTTTTATACCTTTGTTGCATCTAAAATAGGGCATTTTAAAATATATTAAAAAATGTTGTTTGTTTTTTCTTTTTGTAAAATGGAAATTACTTTGCTAAGAAAAAAATATGTTGTTATGCTTATGAAATAGGCCAATGTAAACCAATAAGACAGTGTAAATTCTGCTCATTAGCCAGTGAGCAATCAGACCTTAGGGCCCATTTGCCCTTCTTGTTAGCTTTAACATCAAACATATAAACAACTTCACCTTAATTTTTTTTCTTACAAAATATATTTTTTAAATATTTAGATAGGACTCTTTCATTCAAATGATATCATTTGTTTTATAGCTTTTTTTTGTTCCTGTAAGGCTCCAAATAATTAGTATTAAAATTCATTTTTCTCCATACCTTACAGAATGTTTTTTTTCCCAGTCATTATTTTTTCAGGGAGCTGGTGATATTGTTAAATCCTCCACATCAATTCAATATCTGCCCCACAGCCTTAATCTCCACCTAAATAAAAATCTATTGAATTATTTTTCCTTCTTTCGTTTTACCACTATTGTAGCAACCTGCCCCAGCTGCTTTGCATGATTGCATACAATACATTTATTAGAATTTTGCGGAAAGAAAATAATTTAGGTGGATTAAATATGAAATGACATTACTCATAGTGGAGCTGCAGCAGAATGTTATTGGAATTTTATGACATTATCCAGCTTGTCAATATTAAAATTGGTAAACTTTATATCCCTGTTATAAATCATTGGCGGTTTAGTTGTCAAACTGAAATAATGTTAAAATTAGTTTTAATTGTATATTGTTTTTTTAAGATTTATATTTTCTTTATATGAGTGTTATTAATAATTTATGTCTTACTCTATATTCTGTTAGACTGTTTTAATGTGTTGTATAAATTATCTTCACGTCTATAAAAAAATACCATTGACTTTTATCTTAATATTTGAGTCTCTTAATACTTGACAATAAATAGCTATATTCTGTTTTTTGAAGTTTTAGCATAAAAACACTACTGACATTTTTGCATTCAGCAACATGAAACTTTTAAGATTTGCTAAGGGCAAAAACACTAAAAAGGATATGAAACCGATTTGATTCAGATAGAGCATGCAATTTTAAGCTACTTTATAATTTACTCCTATTATCAATTTTTCTTTGTTCTCTCGCTATCTTAATTTTTGGTTCACAACCTGGGTAGCGTTTGCTTATTGGTGGCTAAATAAAATGGAAAGTTGTTTAAAATTGCATGCTCTGAAACATGAAAGAAAAAAAATTGGGTTTCATATCCCTTTGAATCTCATTGTAATAAACTATGGGCGAGATTACACATGTGGAGTAAGTTTCAGCATAACTGCTGAAACCCACGTCGCCCGTAAGTTCACCTCACACATCAGGTGAATCACATAACCCGCGCTGCCAGATGATAACTGACGTAAGTCAGATAAACTGCTGAGGTTTAGAAATGTGCCCAACTACACATTTCTGGTATCACCAGTAACTTACGTCAGTTTATCATATTGCGAAGCGTAAATAAAAATAAAACAAAAAGTTTACATTTGCATGTAAAAAACCTTACCCTAAAAAAAAAGATACAGACACGTCAAAACACCATTCAAAACCCCTAAACCACCATCCCCCCACATCGCAAACTACCTAATAAATGTTAACTACTGGGAGTCATTTCATTGAGTAAAAAAACGAAACATGCACCTACTAATTGCATATTAGTAACATGTAAAGAATTAAGCAGACTAGGATAAATATTATTGGACACTCTCTATCCTATCATTTAACACACCTCAGTTATTTAAAAAGTTCAGGTTTCCACCATGTATAAATAAACTAGAAATACATACATTTGTATATGTTATAATCAAAATAAATCAATATCTCAACCTCAAACATAATCCTTTCTCATGAAACAGGAAAACCGGTTGACATGCGTTTAACCTCTGGTTAGTTCTATCTGACAACATCATCAACTAAGAAAAAAAAATATTAGTACCAAGCTGACTGTGAGGAACTACTTCAAATGAAGATGACTTCTTTTTACTAGGGATGTGCAGGGAAGACATTTTCATTACAAACGAAAATTTTGTTACGAATATTCAAGGAAATTCGTTTACCCGAATATTCATTCCCTGCACTATTCGTAAATTGAATTTTCATTAAACATTTACATTAGTTTTCGTTAAAACAAATTTAAATGTTTCAAAACTACTGGTCAAAAATTTACTTGTAATAACATACTTACTTTTAAAGTATAAAATATTTACCTTAACGCACTCTGGAGAGCGCGCTAACCCATCCTCTTCTTGCCAGAGCGTGGGCGCCCTAACAGAAGGATTAGTGCGTTCAGCTCCCTGGACCTGTACTAAACTGTTAGCGCGGCCAGGACCTGTAAAGAAGAGATTCCGTTTAGGGTGCTCTCCAGAGCGCTTTAAGGTAAGTATTTTACCCTTAAAAATAATTTGAAGAAAACTATTAAATACTGATGAATTTTCTCAGTATCTTGTTTAAATTTCGTTGGTGCATTAATTTGAATATTAATTTTCATTTACGAAAATGTAAAAAAATCTAATTTTTGGTAGAAATGTACATTGGTCTGAAAATGAATGCGCATCCCTATTTTGTGCAATCATAATTCTGATGATGTGTAAAGATCTATAGTTGCTTCTTCCGCTACAATTTTTCTACTTTATGGCTAAGCATGCCAATAACTTCTTCCAACTCAAGACTTAATTCCCTTCATTACTCAAAGACTTTCATCTTGGTGTATAACCAGGCACAGACTGGCTAGGTTTTTCTATAGCAGATGACCTTTGGAGGATAACAAATTCTTAGGCATGTATTAGTGATGTCCCCTTACCCTTCTTGGGAATTCCATGTTTTTGAATTGAAGGGACAGTCTACACCATCATTTTATTGTTTAAAAAGATAATCCCTTTATTACCTATTCCCCAGTTTTGCATAACCAGCACGATTATATTATTATACATTTTACCTCTATGATTGCCTTGTATCTAAGCCACTGCAGACTGCCCCTTATTTCAGTTTTTTTGACAGACTTTCATTTTAGCCAATCAGTGCTAACTCCACGGGCATGAGCATAATGTTATCTATGTGACACACATGTACTAACACCCTCAAGTTGTGTAAAAACTGTCAAAATGTATTCAGATAAAAGGCGGCATTCACTGGTTAAGAAATTAGCATAGGAGCCTACCTAGGTTTAGCTTTCAACTAAGAATACCAAGAGAACAAAGCAAAATTGATGATAAAAATAAACTCGGAATGTGTTTAAAATGAAATACCCTATCTTAATCATGAAAGTTTAATTCTGACTAGACTGTCCCTTTAAACTCCAAATGGAAACGTATATGTAGGAGGGTAAATAGATACCTCCAGGCACATTTGGTGACTAATTATTTTGTCCCTTTGCTGGAAAGTGTTTTTATTTGGCTATTGTATATTTTAATATTTGTGACTGTTAGATATTTAGATATAATTGATAAACTGAGGCCAAGGTACATACAGGGAATGTCATTTAACAAAGGGATTGTTCAGGAATCATCAGAAAGACCACCATAGGGGGTGCATCTATTTCTGAAGGAAGGAAAGAATTTGAAACATTACTGCTGACAGAATGGAGTTAACCTTGCGCTATGTGTGGCTAAATAAAGAGTTAATCAAACATGACTGTGGAGGATAAGCACTGACATATATGACTAAACAAAGAGAATAATCACTGCTCTATATGAGAAAAGGAAAATATATAAACTGCGGAGTTGACTTTGGGAGGACAGGAGATTCTTTTTACCTAGGTCATGCATGGAAACTAAATATGCCACATCATTTAGCATTTCCTTTTCCAAATGTTGTTTCCTTTCCATTCTATAGCTAAATATTCATATGTTCTGTTCTGTGTTGAACATTTGAATATATTTTATCACTTATGTTTCTTGATGCAATTCTGTGTTTGTATTGAAACTGGTTGAACATTTGAAACATGCTGTCCAAGACTGTCAGAATTTCTATGTAATAAAGAGCTCAAAAATTATTTTCAGTACACAGAAATATATTCAATTATCATTTGTTATTTTTCAAAGATTGCAACATCTGATTAAGATATGTGAAAGCAAATATCTTACTTGTCAACAGTATTTTAACATTTAGAGAGAGATTTCTAGTAGAGCACAAAAATATTAGCATTAGTGTGCGTTAACTTCGCTCAAGTTAAATCAATATTGCTTTTATTTTAGTGCCTGAGCAATAGTCTAAGTTGCACTAACATCTATAAGTCAGCACGGGTGTGCAAAATCCCTCATATAATAGATTTTAATGGGAGCGCACTAAAAAATCCACTGTTAGCTATCGCTTGAGTGCTAAGCCAATGATGCGCTAAACCTCTGCTCAAGTAGTGGATTTCTTCACTTAGATTTATACTATGGTATTTTGTTGAAATTTAAGTTAAAAACACTTCACACATACATAAACATATATGCACATACACAAACATACCCATATATACATATACACAAACATACCCGTACACATATATATACATACACAAACATACCCATACACATATATACATATGCACAAACATACATATACACAAACATACCCATACACATATATACATATACACAAACATACCCATACACATATATACATATACACAAACATACCCATACACATATATACATATACACAAACATACCCATAGACATATATACACATACACAAACATACCCATACACATATATACATACACAAACATACCCATACACATATATACATATACACAAAAATACCCATACACATATATACACATACACAAACATATCCATACACATATATACATACACAAACATACCCATACACATATATACACATACACAAACATACCCCCACACATATATACATATACACAAACATACCCATGCACATATATACACATACACAAACATACCCATACACATATATACATATACACAAACATACCCATACACATATATACATATACACAAACATACCCATACACATATATACATATACACAAACATACCCATACACATATATACACATACACAAACATACCCACACACATATATACATATACACAAAAATACCCATACACATATCTACACATACCCAAACATACCCATACACATATATACATATACACAAACATACCCATACACATATATTCCCATACACAAACATACCCACACACATATATACATATACACAAACATACCCATACACATATATACACATACCCAAACATACCCATACACATATATACATATACACAAACATACCCATACACATATATTCACATACACAAACATGCCCATGCACATATTTACACATACATAAACATACCCATACACATATTTACACATACACAAACATACCCATACAGATATATACATATACACAAACATACCCATACATATATATACATATACACACACATACCCATACACATATATACACAAACACAAACATTCCCATACACATATAAGTGCCGTCATAGGACGCAGGTAAGGCAGTGCCTCCCCTGTCCTATGTTTGTGTTACACTTTTAAAATTATGTTTAATCAAAAAAAAATAATCTTAAAGTTTATGTAGAAAATAAAATACATTTTTAACAATGGTTATAAAAAGTTTAATATATACTGGCACCAATGTCTCCTACACCCCATGCAGTACATCACCCTTTAGTTTTAGTTCT
Organism: Bombina bombina; assembly: GCF_027579735.1. NCBI lineage: Eukaryota > Metazoa > Chordata > Amphibia > Anura > Bombinatoridae > Bombina > Bombina bombina. Next base: position 172,585,917 of record NC_069507.1, read on the forward strand.
GCTGTATTGTGCAGTATAGTGCAAAACTAACAATAAAGTCTGATATGCTGCAGAGATGGCATTGGTGGCAATGGGAAAATAAATAATAAATGGTTAGTTACTTATCTCCAAACACTGCAGTGTAGTAGAAATTTGTATATGGGCAGCAATATAATTTTTTAGAGGACTGTCACCAATTTACTGCCTCACCAGCCTCTGACCTCACCGCTAGGGATGGGCGAATGTGTTTATATCCGAATTCGAATGTTAGAACGAATGTTATTGTAGAAATTCGATTTACATATTAGAATGTTGTTAAGAACGAATATTCTTAAAAATTCGATTTTCAAATGTTTTTTACAGTTTTCGAATGTCACATTCGAATTCGAATGTGACATTCAAATTCGAATGTTACATTCGAATATCACATTCAAATTCGAATATTACATTTATAAAACACAATTGTAGACTAGAAACACTATTTCGAATGTCACATTAGAATCGAATATCACATTCGAATCGAATGTCACATTCAAATTTGAATATTACATTTATAAAACACAGTATTAGACTAGAAATACTATTTTGAATTAGAATGTCACATTCAAATCGAATATCACATTCAAATCAATTATCACATTTAAAACACAGTATTAGACTAGAAATACTATTTCAAATTCGAATATTACATTTATTAAACACAGTTGTAGGCTAGAAATACTATTTCAAATTTGAATGTCACATTCGAATTTGAATATTACATTTCGAAATTGAATGAATACATATAGCTAAACATTCTATTATTCGAACTAATATTTTCGAATTTTATTGAAAAATTCGAAAACGAAAATTCAAAAATAGAATGTTAGAATGTTATATAAACATTCAAAATTCGATTCGAACGAACGAATGTATCAAAATTCGTTTTACATTTCAAATTTTTAGAAACATTCGCCCATCCCTACTCACCACACGTCACTACATGAGCATATACAAATATAGACACACATATAAACCTTTGAGCGCTTTCCAGTTCTGCAACTCGTATACCATATTTATTTAAATCTGTTTTCATACAATCATAAATATTTCTTTTAGATGTAAAAAGCAAAAATATAGCTACATGTGTTTTGTTATGCAAACTTTCAAGCTTTAATGGTTTACTTCAGGTGTCGGAAAGTACCATTTTTTTTTAGTTGTATTTTATATTGCATTTGATCGCAACACTTAAAGGGAGATGAAACCCAAATGTTTTCTTGCATCATTCAGATAGAGCATTTGATTTTAAACAATTTTCCAATTTACTTCTATTATCTAATTTGTTTAGTTTTCTTGATATCCATTGTTGAAAAGGATACCTAGGTAGGCCCAGAAGCTGTTGATCGATGGCTGCACATATATGCCTCATGTTATTAACTCATTGTGTTCAGCTAGCTCCTAGTAGTGCACTGATGCTTCTTCAACAAAGGATACCAAGAGAATGAAGCAAATAAGAAAATAAAAGTAGATTAGAAAGTTGTTTAAAATTGTATGCTCTATCTGTATCATGAAAGAAAAACTTTGGGTTTCATGTCCCTGTGACTCGCCACTTGTAACATGCGCACTAATAGCGCTCCCTGTACCCTCATTAAAAGTTTTGGGGCACAAAAAAAAAAAAAAAATTATGTAAGAACTTACCTGATAAATTAATTTCTTTCATATTGGCAAGAGTCCATGAGCTAGTGACGTATGGGATATACAATCCTACCAGGAGGGGCAAAGTTTCCCAAACCTCAAAATGCCTATAAATACACCCCTCACCACACCCACAATTCAGTTTAACAAATAGCCAAGCAGTGGGGTGATAAAGAAAGGAGTAGAAAGCATCAACAAAAGAAATTTGGAAATAATTGTGCTTTATACAAAAAATCATAACCACCATAAAAAGGGTGGGCCTCATGGACTCTTGCCAATATGAAATAAATGAATTTATCAGGTAAGTTCTTACATAAATTATGTTTTCTTTCATGTAATTGGCAAGAGTCCAAGAAGCCAAAGAAATAGCAGAAGCCTTCTGACCTTTCCTAGGACCAGAAAATATAACAAATAGACTGGAAGTCTTCCTGAAATCTTTAGTAGCTTCCACATAATATTTCAAAGCTCTTACCACATCCAAAGAATGTAAGGATCTTTCCAAAGAATTTTTAGGATTAGGACATAAAGAAGGGACAACAATTTCTCTATTAATGTTGTTAGAATTCACAACCTTAGATAAAAATTGAAAAGAAGTCCGCAAAACTGCCTTATCCTGATGAAAAATCAGAAAAGGAGACTCACAAGAAAGAGCAGATAGCTCAGAAACTCTTCTAGCAGAAGAGATGGCCAAAAGGAACAACACTTTCCAAGAAAGTAGTTTATTGTCCAAAGAATGCATAGGTTCAAATGGAGGAGCCTGTAAAGCCTTCAGAACCAAATTAAGACTCCAAGGAGGAGAAATTGATTTAATGACAGGCTTAATACAAACTAAAGCCTGTACAAAACAGTGTATATCAGGAAGTATAGCAATCTTTCTGTGAAATAAAACAGAAAGAGCAGAGATTTGTCCTCTCAGGGAACTTGCAGACAAACCCTTATCCAAACCATCCTGAAGAAACTGTAAAATTCTAGGAATTCTAAAATAATGCCAGGAGAATTTATGAGAAGAACATCATGAAATGTAAGTCTTCCAAACTCTATAATAAATCTTTCTAGAGACAGATTTACGAGCTTGTAACATAGTATTAATCACTGAGTCAGAGAAACCTCTATGACTTAGTACTAAGCGTTCAATTTCCATACCTTAAAATGTAATGATTTGAGATCCTGATGGAAAAACGGACCTTGAGATAGTAGGTCTGGCCGTAATGGAATGATTGTTCCATGATGATTTTGGAGATCACTCTTGGAAGGAGAACTAGAGGCGAGAAAATGTAAGCAGGATGATAACACCAAGGAAGTGTCAGCGCATCCACTGCTTCCGCTTGAACATCCCTGGACCTGGACAGGTATCTGGGAAGTTTCTTGTTTAGATGAAAGGCCATGAGATCTATCTCTGGAAGACCCCACATCTAAACAATCTGAGAAAATACATCTGGATGGAGAGACCACTCCCCTGGATGTAAAGTCTGGCGGCTGAGATAATCTGCCTCCCAATTGTACCGCAGAGATTAGACAGGAGCTGTATTCCGCCCAAGCAAGTATCCGAGATACTTCTTTCATAGCTTGGGGACTGTGAGTCCCACCCTGATGATTGACATATGCCACTGTTGTGATATTGTCTGTCTGAAAACAAATGAACGGTTCTCTCTTTAACAGAGGCCAAAACTGAAGAGCTCTGAGAATTGCACGGAGTTCTAAAATATTTATTGGTAATCTCGCCTCTTGAGATTTCCAAACCCCTTGTGCTGTCAGAGATCCCCAAACAGCTCCCCAACCTGAAAGACTCGCATCTGTTGTGATCACAGTCCAGGTTGGCCGAACAAAAGAAGCCCCTTGAACCAAACGATGGTGATCTATCTACCATGTCAGAGAGTGTCGTACATTGGGATTTAAGGATATTAATTGTGATATCTTTGTATAATCCCTGCACCATTGGTTCAGCATACAAAGCTGTAGAGGTCTCATGTGAAAACGAGCAAAGGGGATCGCGTCCGATGCTGCAGTCATGAGACCTAAAACTTCCATGCACATAGCCACTGAAGGGAATGACTGAGACTGAAGGTGCCGACAGGCTGCAACCAATTTTAAACATCTCTTGTCTGTTAGAGACAGAGTCATGGAAACTGAATCTATCTGGAAGCCTAAAAAGGTGACCCTTGTTTGAGGAATCAAGAAACTTTTTGGTAAATTGATCCTACAACCATGTTTCCGAAGAAACAACACTAGTTGATTTGTGTGAGATTCTGCAGTACGTAAAGACTGAGCTAGTACCAAGATATCGTCCAAATAAGGAAACATCGCAATACCCTGTTCTCTGATAACAGAGAGTAGGGCACCCAGAACCTTTGAAAAGATTCTTGGAGCTGTTGCTAGGCCAAATGGAAGAGCAACAAATTGGTAATGCTTGTTTAGAAAAGAGAATCTCAGAAACTGATAATGTTCTGCATGAATCGGAATATGAAGGTATGCATCCTGCAAGTCTATTGTGGACATATAATGTCCTCGCTGAACAAAAGGCAGAATAGTCCTTATAGTCACCATCTTGAAAGTTGGTACTCTTACATAAAGATTCAAAATTTTCAGATCCAGAACTGGTCTGAATAAATTTTCCTTTTTATGGGCACAATGAATAGATTTGAATAAAACCCCAAACCTTGTTCCTGAAGAGGAACTGGCATGATTACCCCTGAAGACTCCAGGTCTGAAACACACTTCAGGAAAGTCTGAGCTTTTACTGGATTTGCTGGGATACGTGAGAGAAAAAAATCTTCTCACAGGAGGTCTTACTCTGAATCCTATTCGATACCCTTGAGAGACAATGCTCTGAATCCATTGATTTTGGACAGAAATTATCCAAATATCCTTGAAAAATCTTAATCTGCCCCCTACCAGCTGAGCTGGAATGAGGGCCGCATCTTCATGCGGACTTAGGGGCTGACTTTGGTTTCCTAAATGGCTTGGATTTATTCCAATTTGAGGAAGACTTCCAATTGAAAGCAGATTCTTTGAGGGTAGGATTGAGTTTTTGTTCCTTATTCTGACGAAAGGAATGAAAACGGTTAGAAGCCTTAGATTTACCCTTAGGTTTTTTATCCTGAGACAGAAAAACTCCCTTTCCCCCAGTGACAGTTGAAATTATAGAATCCAACTGAGAACCAAATAAATTATTACCTTGGAAAGAAAGAGATAGTAATCTAGATTTAGATGTCATATCAGCATTCCAAGATTTAAGCCACAAAGCTCTTCTAGCTAATATAGCTAAAGACATGGATCTAACATCAATTTTGATAATATCAAAAATGGCATCACAAATAAAATGATTAGCATATTGCAGTAAGCGAATAATGCTAGATAAGTCAGAATCCAATTCCTGTTGTGCTAAATTCTCCAACCAGAAAGTTGATGCAGCCACAACATCAGCCAAAGAAATTGCAGGTCTGAGAAGATGACCTGAATATAAATAGGCCTTCCTTAGATAAGATTCAAGCTTCCTATCTAAAGGATCCTTAAAGGAAGTACTATCTTCCATAGGAATAGTGGTACGTTTAGCAAGAGTAGAAATCGCCCCATCAACTTTGGGGATTTTTTCCCAAAACTCTATAGATTTTGCTGGTAAAGGATACCATTTTTTAAACCTTGAAGAAGGAATAAAAGAAGTACCTGGCTTATTCCATTCCTCAGAAATCATACCAGAAATAGCTTCAGGAATAGAAAAAAACCCCTGGAGAAACCACAGGAGGTTTAAAAACAGCATTTAAACGTTTATTAGACTGAACGTCAAGAGGACTGGTTACCTCAATATCCAAAGTAATTAACACTTCTTTTAATAAAGAACACATATACTCTATTTTAAATGAATAAGTAGATTTGTCAGTGTCAATGTCTGAGGAAGGATCTTCTGTATCAGATAGATCCTCATCAGAAGAGGATAAATTATTATGTTGTTGGTCATTTGAAATATCATCAACTAAATGAGAAGTTTTAAAAGACCTTTTACTTTTATTAGAAGGTGGAAATGCAGACAAAGCCTTCAGGATAGAATCAGAAACAAATTCTTTAAAATTTACAGGTATATCATGCACATTAGAAGTTGAAGGAACTGCAACTGGCAATGTACTATTACTGATGGAAACACTATCTGCATGTAAAAGTTTATCATGACAACTATTACAAATGACATTCAGTGAAATAATTTCTACAATTTTACAACAAATGCACTTAGCTTTGGTAGAACCGATGTCAGGCAGCAATGTTCCATCAGAAACTTCTGAGGCAGGTTCAGATTGAGACATCTTGCAAAATGTAAGAGAAAAAACAACATATAAAGCAAAATTATCTATTTCCTTATATGACAGTTTCAGGAACTCGCGTCACTAATGACGCAACCGTGTGAAAGGTCATAGACTTATTTTTTCGCGCCAAAAATATTTTCGCGCCAAGAATGATGCAATAAAGTTTAGCATTTGACACACCTGCGGGCCTAATACCGCCCGCAATTTGCAATAAATAGTCAATTGAAAAAAAGACTAACCCCAGGTAAGAAATTCATTTCTTCAAAAAATGTTTATATTCCCCAAATATGAAACTGACAGTCTGCAGAAGGAAATACATGAACCTGACTCATGGCAAATATAAGTACAATACATATATTTAGAACTTTATATAAATGCATAAAGTGCCAAACCATAGCTGAGGTGTCTTAAGTAATAAAAAACATACTTACCAAAAGACACCCATCCACATATAGCAGATAGCCAAACCAGTACTGAAACAGTTATCAGTAGAGGTAATGGTAAATTGAGAGTATATCGTCGATCTGAAAAGGGAGGTAGGAGATGAATCTCTACGACCGATAACAGAGAACCTATGAAATAGACCCCCGTTAAGGAAATCATCGTATTCATAAGTGATACTCCCTTGACGTCCCTCTGACATTCGCTGTACTCTGAGAGGAATCGGGCTTCAACAATGCTGATAAGCGCATATCAACATAGAAATCTTAGCACAAACTTACTTCACCACCTCCATAGGAGGCAAAGTTTGTAAAACTGAATTGTGGGTATGGTGAGGGGTGTATTTATAGGCATTTTGAGGTGTGGGAAACTTTGCCCCTCCTGGTAGGATTGTATATCCCATACGTCACTAGCTCATGGACTCTTGCCAATTACATGAAAGAAATGTTGATTGCTATAAGATTCTATGGTTGACTTTTTTTTTTATCATCGACTTGTAATGCCAGATTGTGCTCTATTCTTAGCATGGGACCAAGTGCAATAAATGAACCCTGCTCTACCAAATGCGCTCCACTTGTAATCTAGCCCTTATTGTTTATTATATTCCGTAAATGGTGCAAGAAATGTTAATCCTTTGCTAAAAAATATAAACCTGCATTATACGGGATGCTCATATGGAATTTGCTGTGCAAAAAATAAATAAATAATGCTGAGTCAAGAGTTTCTAAAGGCAAAATGGTACAAAAACATCAAGTAACATACAGCAGAAATACCATAAAATATCATTTCACATAAATTCAAATTTTTAGGAGAATAAAGATTTTTTTTATAAATTAGAGATTCTTTGTTTCCTGAAACAAAGTTCTCTTCTGCTTTGCATTTTTTTCAATTTTTTTTTATTGAAAGAGGATTGGCATAAATACATGACAGTCATTAAGAAATGCATTACATTGAGTAGTGTATATAGATCCAGAGATAGTCATCTTGTTATCACAGGAGAGGCTAGACTTGCTTCAGTCAGCCTGAATATTACAGTCACTCTTTCGTGGTTTATATATAAATATATATATATATAACAGTATTAAAACAATAAACATACATTAAACAATAACTTAACAAATATCAGCACGTTTCCTGCTATTTTGTGTTTTGCAATAGATAGCATAATTTGTAGTCTTTTCCAGCGACGGGGACCCAGCAATTGAGAGTGAAAGGGGGGAGAGGGAATAAGAAAGAAAAAAAACTAAAAAAACTGTGGGGCAAATATGTGTGACCACTCTCCACATAGGGAGTCTTCTAAGAAAACAGTAGACTCATGAAATGGCAAAAGATCTGCCTTACATTTTTAACTTCAAGAGCTTTTCATTGTTTAAGACTGAACAAAATAATGTTGACATTTTAGGTCTGCCAACGTTTAAAAATATTGAAGAGTTTGCAGTAATTTGCATTTTATTATTATTATTATTATTATTATTATTCTTGATTTATAAAACGCCAACAAATTCTGCAGCACTGTCCATGGGTAAAAAAGATAAAAGTACAACGATGATACAATATTTTTAAGACACAGGACAAAATGTATCAAACAAATACAGGTGGATTTACAATCTAGAAGGGTAGGAGGGTGAGAAACAGGAGGTGGGGACTGCTACGGTGAGAATGGTGTAAGTGCAGAGTTAGATGAAGGCAATTATTACGTAAGTGGAATTAATTTGTTACTGAGTTGGGTGATAGGCTTCCCTGAACCAAAAGGTATTTAGGGAGCTTTTAAAGGAGGACAGATTAGGGCAAAGTCTGACAGCGCAAGGAAGTGCGTTCCAGAGGGTTGGTTCCGCACAGGAGAAGTTCAGCACTCTAGCATTGGAGGAGGTGATGTTAGAACATGAGAGGAGCAGGTCATTGTTGGCTCTTAGTGGGCGGGCTGGAGTATATTTGTTGATTATTGAGGATAGGTGGGGGAAGCATTAGTAAGGGCTTTGTAGTTAAGGGTGAGCATTTTGAATTTAATTCTGCTGTGAATGGGGAACCAGTGAAGGGACTCGCAGAGAGGTGCAGCAGATACAGAACGTCGGGAGAGGTGGATTAGCCTAGAAGAGGCATTTAGGATGGATTGAAGAAGGGAGAGGCGGTAGAGAGGAAGGCGAGTTAGTAGGTTATTACAGTAGTCAATTTGGGAAATTGCATGTCTAATAGTGTCCCAGAAAGGGCCATCATATATAAAACAAATCATAAAATATACAATTGTATCAATTTGATGTCATTTTTATCGTAAATAATTATCTAAAGAAATACAAAATAATATATATATATATATATATATATATATATATATATATATATATATATATATATATATATATATATATGGAATTAATACAGTTTATACAAAGTAGTTTGACTAAAAATATTAGCATATTATATATTTGTCACAATAGATATAAACATTTTCTTACACTAGCAGAAATGAGTGTGCATGGTAAAGTATCACATACAGTAAGAGTCTACTTCAACATGCTTTTATTTCAGAATCAATATTGATCATTTTTATCAGTATTTTTTGGTTTTCTTTAATTCTCTTTGGTGCATTCATTCAGATATTTATTTTGGTAAAACGAAAGGGAAAATCCGTTTTTTGTCATGAATGTCAATTATTTGGTATAACAGCCATTTTCCTTAATAACTGCTTTAACCCTGTCTGGTATTGATTCTACAAATTTTAGACGTTATTTTATCACTTCTTCAAAGCAAAGAGTGTTTAGAGATTTTCTAAAGTTCCTAAAAGGGTTCAATAGAGATGGATTATCTTCCACACAACTTTAGGCCAAAAGGAATGGCAGAACAAATATCACTCATCACTCAAAAAGGGTTACATCTCTTTAGTCAAAGTATAGTGGATCTTGTGTAAGTCATCAGCTCTAGTATAGGCAAAGTATTCCCACCTTAATATTTCCTGCACAATATTCAATCAAAGGTTTAACACTGTGGCATTGGTTTCTCATGATGCCATTTCATCACATGACCTCTACATTGGCAACCAAAAATTTTACATTTTGAATTGTAACATTAATACAATTTTCCACTGTGAAATTTCTGTATTATTCTGTTATTATTATTATTTTTATTATTATTATAATTATTATATTATTATTATTATTTTTATTATTATTATTATATTATTATAATATTATTCTTTATTATTATATTATTATTATTATTATTATTATTATTATTATTATATTATTATTATTATTATTATATTATTATATTATTATTATTATATTATTATTATTATGATATATATATTATTATTATTATATTATTATTATTATTATTATTATGATATATATATATATATATATATATATATATATATATATATATATATATATATATATATATATATATATATATATATATAATTTGTTTTGTTTAGATACATTTACTCTCAAATGAAGACTACACTTTGTTAGTAGTCTTTTGACTTCTTTCTTGGGAAGATCATTCCTGGTTCAGCTGAGCTTGAATTACAAATGCAGATACTGTTTTTGAGCTACTGTTTTCTGCCTGGCATGCTCAGTTAGATTGTTATCAGATCCAGCCGGCCAAGTTTATTGGATGCACCACACACTTGTCAAAATGTCAGTAATGTGTAATATGTTGGCACTTTATATAAACAATAATAATAATAATTGTTATTATTATAATGACTATAAAAAATAAATGTTGGGGAGGCATCCGGGTGCAGGATTTTGAGGATTACTTATAATGTATGTTTTAATAATTAAACTATTATATACTAAATATACTTATATTTGCACTATTTAATTACATGATGCAGTGGTGTCTATGCATTTACCATCACTGTAAATGTTATGTACCTCAAGTAGAATTAGACTTATGGAAAAAGATATAACATTTATATTATAATAAATGATTGATGAGTTGTCATAATTTTATAAAATTCCATTTAACAGAAAGAATGTTTTCTATTTGCAACCATATTAAGAATTGTGTGATACAATTTAGATGTTCAATGTTTGTCCCCTTCTCTCTGTTTTTATATTAATTATTATAGATCCAACTTGTAATTATCAATCTATCTCTAGAAATTGTAATATAATTTCCGGATCCTATTTATTTGAAAAAAATAATAATCAATCATCACTTAAAGTAGGAGAAGAATTGAATGAATGAAAATAAATGTGCTTGGGGAATGGTGCTCGGACAAAATGCTGACGGAAAGAATGCTAAAGCACATTTGTCCGTCAGACATATGTCCAAGAGACTGTGTTCCAACGTCAGCCGAGGGCAGATACTGTTCTTATCAGAGTCTCGGGCACCGCAACCGCTTCTGGGAACCTAGCCATGTTTCCCATCTCCCAGCGATGTGCTTTTGACTATCTGTCTATCTATCTGTTTATTTTTTGATCTTTATCTATCTCTCTGTCTATCTTTTGATCTGTATCTATCCTTATCTATCTATCCATTGCGTGGCCAGACTGTTATCCGATGGCCATTTGTCTGTCAGAATATTATCCGTCACACAAATGTCAGTCGGACAAATGTACGTCGGATAACAGTCCGGCCACGTGGGTGAATAGATGACAGCTTACAGAATTATGAGTGATTGAAAGTACTTTTAAATAACATGAGTTTGGAAGTATATATTTTAAATAATCTTGTGGCCCCACTGATATAAAATATTTTTTTTCTTCATTAATGGTATAATGGTATAAAATGTACATATTAATAAAATGGAGACAGAAGTGTACAATATCTTAAGAATACACTTATTTTTTATGGCAGAGAAAAAAGTATGCCACATATTATATATACTGAAAGGAGTTAAAGGAATATAAAATGGTATGCTTCATTGTAAGACTAAACAATCAGTTATACTTAACAGAAACCATTCCAATATGTATTATTCATCCTTTTTAAAGGATTTTACCTTTTCTTTCTTTTTTAAATTTTGTTTGTAAAGGGTTTATTACTTCCTGTCATAGCCCTATAAGGGGGTGTGGTCTATAAAGGAAGGCAAAGTAGCAGCTATTCCTTTGAAGTGTTGCTAGGAGACATCACACTAGCTATAGTCAGTTTATTGCCCATGTTCAGCAGAGGGACTTTAATGTACAATCATGTGACAGTTGATCTTTAGTTCTGTAATGGTTGCTACACTGAGAATTTCCAAGTTCTAATTTAGCAAGAAAACAAGTATGTTGTTTGCTGTTTCAACACAATCTCAGTTATAAGATTGTTAGTTTTTTAACATGCTTACTCTGTTACTTTAACTAGAAAATCTATTTGTCTTATTTTTTTGTGTAATAATAGAAAAGCAATTGGCTCATTATTTCTAGTATATTTACTACAATGTAGAATTGTAACAAATAGTAATGCTATTTTTTCTTTAGTGCAAGTCGTTTTATATTTCAATTACATAAATATTTGATGTGTTGTTAAATAAAATAGATCTCTGATAGAATGTTTCAAACTTTCTAGCACTTAAATACAACACATCAGCACAGACATTTCATCTATTGTGGTTACAAGTACGGTCACAATTTGGGGTCACTAGTACCTGTGCCTTTGGACTTTACAGAGACGCTACTACGAAATCCAGCCTGGAGTGCTGCCTGTCGGATTGTGGTCCATTGAGTACAAAACAAAGGCTTGAATATTTTATTATCTTGTAAGTGCAATTGTTTTTAGCGCATAAGAAGTGATTAAAAACTTTTACCTTGAGTTGCGGTTGCGCTCTGTTCTTTTCTTGTGCTTTAAATACAACACAGTAACATGTTTTCAAAGATCTTTGTTACTTATCCAGTTACTGGTTATTTCAACAGACAATTTAATGTTGGATTTTATCAGTATTTATTAAAAGTAAATTTGTATATGGACTGAAACTCTTTGCCTCACATGTGTACTATTGCAACATATTATTTTCTGATATTTCTAAGTTCAAACTAGAGTTATAAAGGATACTTCTTGCTGTTATAGTCAGTCAAACACACAACTGACTCCAAGAGGGAAACAGCCAAAGTTAGAATATTTTGGAAACACTTAATATACACCAAAATCATTTGTATACCATAATAGTCCTAAAGTCCTGGTCTTTGTCAAAGTTGCATACGGCAAAACATGCGTCAGGTGTGAGGACTATTTGCTTACAGATAAGAATATATCAGTTAATGATTTGGATTGCTTCACCCTTATTCTTAGTGCTAAGGCCATTCTACTCCCCATTTGTGGGTATCATGTAACCATAGGTTTACCTTGATAGGGATCTGTTCCCTAGGTGTGTTAATGAGTAAAGCAACATTTCTTTATCATATGTGTGAATATACATGGGTTTGATGTGTTGAATATCGCCATATACCCATGGTATCACATCTGATGTATCACCTATCAGGTTTCAAACTTTTTACTTATGTTTTATATGTTCTTAATTTTATTTTCTATGTGATAATAAAAGTAAAGTTTGATTTTTAGCCCAGGACTTTAGGACTATTATGGTATACATAGGATTTTGGTTTATATTACTAAGTGTGTCCAAAATATTCTAACTTTGACTATTTCCCTCTTTGAATCAGTTGTGTGTTTAATATTCAGTTCTTTAGAATATGTGACACCTTTCCCCTATGATGGATTGTAAATATCTTTTTGGTACTAAGATAAGATAACTAAGGGTTTTTTTTTTTATTGAAAGACAATAGATTTAATTTATCCGGATAGTATACATACTATTTTGTATAAACTATGGGAGAGATTCTATAAAATTCACCAGAATGGAGAAAAACAACACACCATCCATCACATGGGCAGCCTTAACCCAATTATCTAAACAAAAGTGCTAAGCCTGGATTTTCCTGTATGTGGGGAGCTGCCCTCCCATAGGGCCTGATAATTAAAGCCTCACCGTTTTAAACAGCTCTCAAGCTAATATTTGCCTTTCTAAACTTCTTTGAAGGACCTCATGGTACAGATGAGGCTTCTTAGATAATCTCACCAGAGCAAAGAACTTTAGATCATCGCTCCCATAAAGAGTAATGAAGATCTCTGCTATGGAGCATATCACAAGGGAAAGCAAATTTTACAGAGAACAGCCAACACTGATAGAAAACAAACAAACATTTTTTAAAGCAAATTCAAATCAATTTGTGATGTTTTCATCAATTTTAATAAATAACATGTTTTTATATCAATGCAATAAGTGCATTGTGCATTTTGAGACAAATTGATCATCTTATATTTGGTGAGATAAAACAGCAAGACTGCAGGTGTAGCATGCTTAGAGAATTTGATGAGACCTTTGAGACATGCCCAAGGAACAACCCTGTTCAGCCCTTTTGCCAAGGCTGCAAAATTAATTTTACAATGGGTAAATAAAGTACACTTTTTGGTACAGATTTAACTTTGTATTTTGTATATTGCTTTGTATGTTAAATAAACTTTTTGGTGTATACTTTGCATACTTTGAAAAAGTTCAAGGAAGGGCCACACAACTAATAAGGGGAATGGAGAATTTAAGCTATGAGGAGAGGTTAGCCAAACTAAAAAAGGCGCTTGAGAGGTGACATGATTACTTTATATAAATATATTCAAGGCCCATATACAGAGATGGTAGAAGCTCTGTTTATTCCAAGAGGAAAGGAGAAAGAAGGAAAGGAGATTTAATCTCCAGCAATGTAAGCGTTTCTTTGCTGTAAGAGCAATAAACTTGTGGAACTCATTAACTGAGAAGGTAGCAAATGCCAATACCTTAGATACATTTGAAAATGGTTTAGATACATTTCTGTCCAAAAACAGCATTCAGGGATATTTGCTTGTGTTAAATGGGTAACCTTTTTTGTTAATGGAATTCATTTAAGCTCAGCTGGAGCTTTATTTTTTAATAGGTTGAACTTGATGGACTTCTGTCTTTTTTTAATCTCATCTACTATGTAACTACATTTTTTTACATTTTACTTTGAATATACTTTTTAAACACCTTTTATTACTTAATACTATATTGCAATGTACAGTATGTTGCTCTTTCACATTGCAGGGAATGTCCCTTAGAGAGATACATACATAGCTCTCATAGTAAAAATTAGTTAATGCTATGAAGAACATTGTAGAACAGACAGATCTTTTTAGAGAATCTCTCCTGAGCAGGAAACTTTAGAGAGAATTGATCCAATGAGGCCGATTTATCACTGTCCGAATAGGGCCGTATACCCCTGTTTCTGCACGAGCCTTCAGGCTTGCCGGAAACAGGAGTTAAGAAACAGCGGTTTTAAGACTACTGCTCTTTAACTCTTCCGCCTGCTCTGAGGCGGTGGACGGCAATCTGCCCAATCGTATACGATTGGGTTGATTGACACCCCCTGCAAATCTGCAGGGGGCGGCATTGCACAAGCAGTTGACCAGAACTGCTTGTGCAATGATAAATGCTGACAGCGTATGTTCTCGGCATTTATTGATTTCTGGTGGACATGATCGCTACAGTAGATCATGTCTGCCAGACACATGATAAATCGGCCTGAATGAGTGAAGATAGAGAGCACCTAAAATGTATACAACTGAAACACAAATACATACTTGTTATCAATTATTTTGTTATCAAATATTATTTACAGATGTTAACATATCTCAACATGTAGATTTACTAAATGTGCAAATGGATGAATAACACCCGGCTTTAAAATCCCAGTTTCACGCATATCGGTGACTAGCTCTTTAGTGATTATATTGTGTAAGTCTAATATATTTAACTCCTGGTAAGAAGTGGTTAATAAAGAGGAGATTGATTTTCAATTTGAAAAGTCCTTTGTAAAACTGCCCCCTTGTTTCAGTTCTTTTGACAGACTTGCATTTTAGCCAATCAGTGTTCACTCCAGGGTAACTTCACGTGCATGAGCTCAATGTTATCTATATGAAACACATGATCTAATGCCCTCTAGTGGTCAACTCAAAATGCATTCAGATTAGAGGCAGTCTTCAAGGTCTAAGAAATTAGCATATGAACCTCCTAGGTTTAGCTTTCAACTAAGAATACCAAGAGAACAAAGCAAAATTGGTGATAAAAGTAAATTGCAAAGTTGTTTAAAATTACATTCCCTATTTAAATTATGAAAGTTTTTTTTGGACTTGACTTTCCCTTTAATTAATTATTATGGTGATGTGAACTTGATTATCTCTGTGGTTTTGTTATTACATGAGAGGAGACACTGAGTTTGATATGTTACATTCTGTTTACAGTTTGGCAATGTCAATCAATAGAGTGTCATGAAAAAGACTTCAGGTAGAGCACTACTTTGTTTGCCACTGTAATTTGACAACTCTGCAATTTCAAGTTAATCATGTTTTTAAAGGGGAAATGATTGGTGTTTATACCAGAATTAGAAAAAAGACTCAAGTGGGTGGTATATATGATACAATAGTAGGGCTGCCTATACCAGTAAAGCGATGCAATATCCTAATGAGCTCCTTCTGCACTCAGAAACTATATCTTATATATATTAAAAAAAAAACACAAACAGTATTTCTTGAGGATGGTTGTAGTCTGGTAAATATATAAGGGATCAGGTGGGTACTGTTCTCTCTTGCTTTGTGAATAGAAAATAAGGGCAAGGACAAATAATATAAAGAATAGGGTATAGTATTATTTTTTAACGGGTGACTGTATATTAATAGGGCCCTAGTCAGACATTCTGTTTGCCTTAAGTGCAAAGGGAGAAAGGCAGGCTCTGCACACAGGAATCCAGATAAAAAAGATTTTTAATGAAAAAGATTAAAAAATACAAAAAGCAGCTACAAACGCTGATTGCACAAAAAAAGGTGAACAAGGCAAGTAGACAAACTGACACTGATGTCTGACTAGTTTCAAGTCTTGAATAGAATAAATGAATACAGCACCCACTACTCACAGGAGCACGGAGGAAGATTACCAAGCCCAAACTGATCCAAATAAAAGGTGATCTCCAGCTGTGGTGAATAAAGTGACCTTTATTTTAACACACAGGGTTCAATACAGCAAAGCAACGTTTCGGGCCAACAATAAGCCCTTTCTCAAGCTTATATTAGGTTTTATTATTAGGTTTGTGCCTAAAAAATCCATGACCTTAGGACAAAAATTGTCACCAAGTTTAATAACTAGAAGCAACATTCATAAACAATATTGGCTATACAAAACTGGCAATTTCAGATGTGGAAAACGTAACTGCCATATGTGTGCACATATACAGGAGGGTAGTCAGTTCTCTAGTAGTAGCACAGGGGATGTTTATAATACACACTTTTATGCAAACCGTGGCACCACTTTTGTGGTTTACTTGCTTACCTGTAACTTATGTCAGTTGCAATATACAGGTCAAACGTCCAGGGAGATCCGCAAAAGGTTTAATGAACATACTAGGGATGTCAAGAATTACAATAAGAGTTCAGCAGTTGCCAATCATTTCAATGGATATCATTTTACTAATGTAGCAAATATGAACATAAAAATAGTTCATGTTGCCACTATTGCCATTAGAGGAGGAAACAAATGCAAAATGTTGGAAAAGAAAGAGTTGTTTTGGATGCTTAAGTTGCATACTCGTTCCCCATCTGGTATGAATCGTGATTGCGACATCAATTATTTTATTGACATCTAATAGTTTTTGTATCAATGTTTATTTTTGTCTGTTTTTTTCATTATTTTTTGAATATTTTTGTATGTTATTTATTTTACCCCTTTTTCATATATTACCATACATATAGGTGGTATTAATTTATTTATGTATATTTTTTGTGGTGCAAACTTATCCATGTTAGACATTTATTAACATTCTTATTATGTCTCACTGCAGCATATATTGTAATGTTTATTTAGGTTAGGTTCCTTTTGTTTTTAACTTATATCAGTGGGTATGTAGTATAGGTGGTTTAATTAAGGTCTATATAAGAAGCAGCTGTTGGCTTAAAATGAGTATACTGATTAACCAATCATGAGCTGGCTTCCCCTTTTTAAAGTATCTACCTACCACATCCCATATGTCTATGAATAAGCGTTATGGGAAGACGTGAAACTAGTCAGACATCAGTGTCAGTTTGTCTACCTGCCTTGTTCACCTTTTTTTGTGCACTCAGTGTTTGTAGCTGCTTTTTGTATTTTTTAATCTTTTTCATTAAAAATATTTTTATCTGGATTCCTGTGTGCAGAGCCTGCCTTTCTCCCTTTGCACTTATAGTGAAAAGGGGTGTGTGTACAAGCGCTAAGGTAATCCCCAAGCTGTATCCAAACAGAGATCCTAACCAACCTCCAAAAAATATGCACAAGTAGTAAGAAGTGAATACAGCGCCAACAAGAGGCCAAGGGATAAATATACTCACAGAGAGATAAAAGAAGATTATTTAATGAACCATGTTAAAAAGCATCAGTAATAAAAGACTATATATAAAAAATGTAAAAAGCACATATAAATAAAATTACAAATACAGGAATATCTTACAGAAGCGGCTCAAAGGGCCAAAGCTGATAATTACAATAAAAACAGAGGTAATAACAGGTGATCAGTGTGAGTGGTACACCAGAATAAGAGTGTATACTAATAAAACAGAATTAGCCTAAGTACAACTGTAGCAAGTGCATCAAGCAAAAAACTAATAAACAATAATACAAACAATAGTGTTCAAAATTAGTGTTACAAAAATAGTGTTCCAAAAAATAGAAAAATGCACTGCAGTGCAAAAAAAGGGGGGTAGCAAAATAATTGAGTGAGTGCAAATGGATATAAAAATGCTAGCTACTTAATCCAGTGAGGTTAAGATATAATTAAATAAAATACACAATATGCAATAACATAAAAAATAAAATACACAATATGCAATAACATAAAAAATAAAATATAAAATATAATCCAAAAAAGTGTTCAAAAAGTTGATCAACAAATGTTAGTGAAGAACAAAAATAATTCAATCAAAACAGACTAGGCTAGTCTTGAGAAAGGCCCTTTTTTGAGGGCAGAAACGCGTTGACATATTGGTAAGCATTACTTTAATCTTTACTTCATTCTCATATTGGATACACTATGTTGTGAATTTCTCTTTTTACAGGGACACTTTTTAGGATACCATAGGAGCAGCTGACAGGTGCTAGGATCCAATCAGCTACTTCAGCAACCACACTCAGGAATTTGGATCTGTTAAAGTAACTAACATTGGAAGGAATCAATTTCCTCCCTTTCACCTTGCTTTTCATCACCCATTTTTTCCATTTTTTTTTTGTTTTGATTGAATTATTTTTGTTCTTCACTAACATTTGTTGATCAACTTTTTGAACACTTTTTTGGATTATATTTTATATTTTATTTTTTATGTTATTGCATATTGTGTATTTTATTTTTTATGTTATTGCATATTGTGTATTTTATTTAATTATATCTTAACCTCACTGGATTAAGTAGCTAGCATTTTTATATCCATTTGCACTCACTCAATTATTTTGCTACCCCCCTTTTTTTGCACTGCAGTGCATTTTTCTATTTTTTGGAACACTATTTTTGTAACACTAATTTTGAACACTATTGTTTGTATTATTGTTTATTAGTTTTTTGCTTGATGCACTTGCTACAGTTGTACTTAGGCTAATTCTGTTTTATTAGTATACACTCTTATTCTGGTGTACCACTCACACTGATCACCTGTTATTACCTCTGTTTTTATTGTAATTATCAGCTTTGGCCCTTTGAGCCGCTTCTGTAAGATATTCCTGTATTTGTAATTTTATTTATATGTGCTTTTTACATTTTTTATATATAGTCTTTTATTACTGATGCTTTTTAACATGGTTCATTAAATAATCTTCTTTTATCTCTCTGTGAGTATATTTATCCCTTGGCCTCTTGTTGGCGCTGTATTCACTTCTTACTACTTATCCCTTTGCACTTATCACTTAGTGGTGTGGTTTCACCACGGCTACGGCTCTCCACTTCTCTTGAGGAACTGACCTTTACCTATCGGATTCACTTCCGGTTTAGCACTGTGAGATTCGGAAGTTGCTAGGATCGTCACCACTACGTTTGTATTCTATTTACCTTATCTAGATTTAACTTTTTGGGTTTCATTGTAAAACATTTTAATTTGTTGCTTCTCAATCTTTAGTATATGCTTTTTATTTGTATTTAAGTGAAATAACTTTAGTATCTGTCTCTGTTACTTTCACTTAAATCCACCCTTTCTTCTACTGATCCACATAAAATTATTTTACATCTTGTCTACTAGCAGTTGTTGAATTAAAGGTAGTATTGTCTTGTTGGCATCTTCTTCATTGTAGGTCAAAGTGAAGTTGTTAATATTTCTAAATAGATTAACCACTTTTCTGTTCAGCTATACTCAATAAACATTCATCTCATACAAACTTTATTCAGTGGCATATAGATAAAATATCAATTCTAGGGGGCGTGTCTAAGCAGCAGCTCTGAACAGTCGCACTTTTCCAGAGCTCTGGGAGAGGAGTTAATAATCCGCCGACTATTGCTCGGTATTTACGGGATCAAGAGCTAACACGACTGGTGTTGTGATTATAGAGGATCTACAAAACAAATTCAACACAGACTGCTGTATTAATGACCGCAGAGACGGGAAAAGACACCTGAGGCCTGTAGCGGTGGCAGACTCACAGGCGGTGCCTCCCCCTGGAATTCCAGGGTATTTAGCCAGATCTGTTTACATCTCTGTTCCACCTCAATGTAATAGATTGCTTATAGTACTAACCTCCTCTACTAATAAAAATACACTTCCACATAGTACAACTATAAAAAAAGGAAGAACATTTAACCCTACCGCTGCTATGTGGGCTGAAAATCTCCTCATCTTGCAGGACACACTGCTCATCAAGCTGGAGGCACTGTTTCAGCCACTGATAGAAAAAGCGCTCTCGGAACAAGAGCTACAACTCCTCATAGCTAGAGCTCTCATGGCTAAATCAGAAGAACAAATACAGCAACACGATTTTGATCCACGGGTCTGCTCTACATGTAATGTCTAAGAAAGCTGCAAAATCTAATCTACAGATAATTGGGGAGTTTGCACAGCTAGACTGTACCTTAACATCATTACTCATACCAACAAGACAAAGCAACAACCACATGCCAATGAATAGGGCTCGCCGGAATATCCCACAAGCCTCATCTTTTCTTTAACAGCTGGGTGATCTGGAGCAGAAGCAGACTAAGATAAAGGCCCCAGATTACAGTAGCATAGACCATGCTGAAGGTGAGAGGGTAGTGAGCGGTGATCGCATACATCTGCCTAGTCAGACAAGATATAAAGCGGAGTTAGCTAGGCTGCCTCAGAGTCTAGTGCGGAGCTCCGGGGGGACTGTTGACTCTGAAATATTAAATCCCTCGCCTCCTGGGGATCCTGCGGATATCACCTTAGAATATGCATCGCAAGATGGCGACCCTCCTATACCATGCAGCCTAAATTGGAAACGGAGCCTGACAAAACCAACCTCAGCTGCGAAATTTATAACCCAAGCAACATTATTTGGAAAAAGCACCAATTCCACATCAACCGCCTACGATTCATAAACTGAACACTCTGAGAGCAGAAAGTGGGATTGATTTATACCAGCTATAGGGGAAATCAGTTGGAAAATATTAGAATATTAGCCCATTAACGCTGTCTCATTGTGTACTAGGCATACGACAGAAGCTCTTTCTGATATAGGATGTTATTGTTAACACTCATAGGGATAGAAAAGTTTTGTTGTACTAGCAGAAATGTTTGACAATATTTTGTTTACTAGGATCTTTAATGTTCACGTACAATACCACAGACCATAACATCCAATGCATGGGTATTTTAAACATAGAAAAGCAGATTTTCTACTAAAACCTTGATAATTCCTGTACTTATCTCCATTGTGGTATAAATTTATCATACATATACAGTTGAGTGCTGCAATGTCTTCAGCATAGCAAACTCACATAGTTTCCAGAAGTACATCAAGCTCAGCTTACAGAACACTTATTGCTATTGGTTGTTCTTTATAATCCAGTGCCTCTTTTTGGGGTTTGTGGGGAGGCCTTGGGGAGACCATTAAGATAATATTCATAGAATGTGAGTAAACAGGTTCAGTGAATCAATAACCCTACATGTGACACTGATATACTAATGCTGTCTGACCTAGTGGGCCATGGTCAGGGCAAAAAATACATACAACATACTGAGGCCAATTTATTTAAGGTCTTGCGGACCTGATCCGACAGTGTGGATCAGGTCCGCAAGACCTCGCTGAATGCGGAGAGCAAAACGCTCTCCGTATTCAGCATTGCACCAGCAGCTCACAAGAGCTGCTGGTGCAACGCCACCCCCTGCTGACTCTCGGCCAATGGGCCGCCAGCAGGGGGTGTCAATCAACCCGATTGTACTCAATCGGGTTTAAATTTCGGTGATTCCTGTCCTGGGACCGCTGCTCCATAACTTGTGTTTCTGGAGATTTTGAAGACTCGCCAGAAACACGGGCCGTCAAGCTCCGTGCAGAGCTTGATAGATAGGCCCCACTGAGTGCTTTACCTCAACCATAGATTGACACCCATAGATACACATACCTTAACTACACTGCTACCTACTCACACTTATCCTCATGTGGAACTCCAATATTTAATCCTAGAATGAGCTTATATACTAGATTACATACATGTGAAGTTTGCCT
This sequence comes from Bombina bombina, assembly GCF_027579735.1. NCBI lineage: Eukaryota > Metazoa > Chordata > Amphibia > Anura > Bombinatoridae > Bombina > Bombina bombina. The sequence continues at coordinate 172,607,985 of NC_069507.1, forward strand.
TCTTATAATTGCTATCACATACAATCTTTTACAAACGGTATAGGAATGCTCATTAAAGGGACAGTTTACTCAAAAAATGTCTCCCATTTAATTTGTTCCTAATGATCCACTTTACCTGCTGGAGTGTATTACATTGTTTACAAGTATTTCCTTTACCCTCATATTGGCATTTGAAATAGTTTATTTAGCATGTGGTATCCCCACCTATCCTAAAAGTTTTTGGTCTTGAGGCCAAGCTGTGTTAACACAGCCAGTAGAAGAAATTACACTCCCAGTGGGTTATAGAAAGAGATAAGGTAATAAAATGTTAATTTTCCATTGTTCTCTCCAAGTATTGGTGATTGGTTTATGGACAGATATAAGATAAAGAAGCAGGTATATGTACACAATGTGATAAAGTAATGAGATCTAATTATACCTACAAGCTCAACTCATTTTATTAGGTTGTGGCTTCAAAACACAAAATCAGCTAATTCATATACACAAATAAGCCTTAAAAAAAGCAAATCTCATACATTTTATACTCTGCAGCTGGTAAAAAAAAGTAATTGGAAACACATTAAGGGAAAAACAATTTTATAGTGTACTGTCCCTTTAAGTCCTTTTACCAAATCAATGAGATTCAGAAAATAAAATGCAATAGTTTCCTTGTTGATAGATTGTTTAGAGGAGTTATATATGTTTGACATGCTTAGTTCTGGTATCAGCATCTAAATGTCAACTTATTTAGATTACATCAACAATCTTTGCTGGATGCTGTTTTGCTCTATTTTTTGTGTTGTTAAAAATTACATTTCTATGCTTTTAATAGAGCTACATTTATAATACCCCTACATACTTTTTATGTTAAAACTAAGGGCCCAAGAGAGGTCCTAAATACTGGTAATGGGGACAAAAATGAGGAATATCGTTCAATGTCTGCAAAAATGTTTGCTCAGTATTGCATTGTATTTTTCTTTATTTACATGTATGATAGTTTTAGAATTGTAATGCACATTTCCTCAATAAAAATATTAAATTTAAAAATATATATATATCAATTCTGTACAACCTATAGAACAATATAGGCTACAGTCAGGTTATTAACTCACAGTGTTGCAAGTGGGAGTGAAAAGAGTTGATGAGTTGAAAGAGATGATAGAGAAAATATTGAGTAGTTTAGATATGTAAAAAGAAAAGAGTGTGCGAAATAGGAAGGTAAGAGTAGATAATAGAATTAAACATAAGAAAAAAAGATCTATCTCTGACCCTTTTACCCCAGTCATATATATTTATATGTATCTCACTATTTAAGTGGCATATTTTTTGTTTCTGACCATTTGTTTTTAATTGTTTTTTCCATTTTTTAATTGTATTTAATAAAGTTTGTTCTTACCCGCCAGGCGTTCCTATTTGATAGGTACCACCATGTTGTAAATAAATGTACGTACATAAAGTACAGGTCATTTTAGTATTTGTTTTGCTTTTTATTTAGAAGCAAATCAGATATTTGTGGAATCTATGGTGAGGAGTGTTATTTCGTATACACTTTTATAGTTGGTTTTTCCACAAGAAATTCTTTTACAGCAAATATTGCAATGGATGTTTTAATTAATTAGCAGCAATCTATGAGATAAAATAATAAAATATTTGACAAAAAATTCATAAAAAAACAAACAGAAACACAAATGTTCAAATAAGTCCTTAAAAAGTTAAGGTATAACTACAGTTATATGCACCAGTAACTATAACCTCTGCTGCAGACAGAGTTAGAAATAGTGCATGAAGTGATTGGAATTCATAGACAGTATTATTAAATACCAATCCAGCGTATCCAGTAAGATTCAATAAATCCAGTAAGATCCAACACCTGTCCGATCCAACAAATGTGCTAGTAGCACAGTCTAGAGATAAATAGATAGTTGGTACCTTATTAAGACTCTGGAGCTCCGAGTATTTGTATCCATGAAGCGGTGGTTTTACCACCTGGAAGACAGTTCTGGGATCCTAGTGAGGTAAAAAGAAGAAAGCCACCGAGCTCCTCTCCCCTGCACTTCCTAGATTCCGCCCTCAGCTGTGTTTACTTCTGTTTACTTTCATTTTTCTTGGAGTATGGTATCTATCGGTGTCCAAAGTATAAATGAAAGAAGGTCCGGCAACAACGCGTTTCAGCTCTCAACAGAGCCTTTGTCAAGACTTTTAGGTGCCCATAGTTTTTGATTTACTGTGTCACCATTTTGTAGTGCCATTCTCTCTTCCACTTTCTTTCCCTTACCTTTCCTTATATAAGAAAAAAAGACATTAAACTAATGGAGAAATTGGTTAGTGGGGCATTGAAGCCCTGGCAAAGAAAGTAACATTCTTTCTGAACTGTTTGATTTCTTACCTGAGCTAGGCTTTGTATGTCTCTTAGGAAAACTGGACCAGGAAACAGGGAATACATTTTTAAAATCAGTTATACGAAGATAAAACATAGATGTTTGACATAAACATATATGTCCTATACCTTCTATTGTCTTCCAGATAGGTAATATGTTTGGACCATGACTGGGGCAAGTTTTTTGGGGGGTTTAAAAATAGGGGGTTATAACATATGTCAAAAAGCTACAAATCAGGGCTAAAGGTTGAATTAGTGTTGGGTGGTCATCAATTTTATTATTATTCTTGCTCTATTGAAATCCAAATCTACCTTTCTTATTGTCCTGCTAAGATGACTTGTCCAGGGCTATTGACCCTTGAAAATTAAGGTTGGTTCAATAATTATTGAGATGTCCACACCTATAGAATCCCCACTGGAGGGGAAACAATTGAAATATAAATAATAAAATGTATTTGGTCATTGCCCTTTCAGGCTTTTGGTCCTCATATGACATGAAATCCTAGGCTGGTGCTCCTATTAACACGAAGCAGGAGATTGCTAAGGAAACAACAGGTAGGTATATAATGTGGTGTATTCAGCCTCTGTAGATCTCCAAGGTCTCTATTCTGGTGTTGCGAGATCCTGTGTTATTCACTACAGATCGAAAGGGTGTAGGAAATGGTTGTATTGGTAATGATGCAGAAGTTAGAGAAGGTGAAAAGACTGATACTGAATCTACCCCAGTATGTAGGAAACATTCTGCTGCATGTAGAGTTAAATGTTGAGATTGTGCTGCCATAATTCTTGAGGTGGGTGAGCAAAAGTATGAAAATATGTCTTGAAATATATATTTTGGTTTGGGGTAAGAGCCGTGTTGTCAATAAGCCCTAAGAGTAAGGTGCAGAGTGTTAAAGTGGGCGGCAAAATGTGTCTTTACGGAAAAAGAACTGGAGTCATCCATATATTAAAAGGATACTTAATAAGGTACCAACTATCTATTTATCTCTATCCATATATTAAAAGGATACGATACTCAAAACTAGAGATGTGCTTTTGGGCTTCGAAAGAATGGTTATTTGTTGAGACGTTTAATACACAAACCGCTAAATACATTATCAGATGAAGAACAAATGATTGCATGACGGAATTGATTTGTTCATTTGTTCGTGCCATTTGTCAACAACAAAGGTACAGGAATATGGGAAAGAAGTTATATTGTGTGGTTAATAAGCTTCTTTGTTTGTAATGATATACAGGGGTCTGAACATTCATTTGAGAGAGGGAGGGAGTGGGAGGAGCCCTATGCTACAGAAAATAAAGTATGGAAGGGAGGGAAGGGACGCTACACTACAAAAAAACATAGATCAGGGTGGGGGGGACCCTACATTTGCAGCCCTAGGGAGGGAAGAGGGGGAACCGCTACCCTACAAAAAATAAATAAATACATTTAAAAAAATTAAATTAGTTCCTAAACTGGGTAAGTTGGTGGATACCATGTGGAGGAGGGAGGGTAAGAGAGCTTTTTGGGAGGGATCAGGGAGGTTGGATGGTAAGGGGGGATCCTACACTGCAGAAAATAAATAAGTACAATTAATTTATAAAACAAATAATAAAAAAGGCCTAAAAATGAATACTGGCAGACTGTCTGCCAGTACCTAAGATGGTGGTGAGGTTTCTGGGTGGTGCTGGTGGGAACAATCAGGGAGGGGGATGTGTCAGGTAGGAGGCTAATTCTTACACTAGAATACTACAACCCTTGGCAACTAATTAATTAACCCATTCACTGCCAGGAATTTCAGAAGTGTGGTGCACAGCTGCAATTAGCGGCCTTCTAATTACCAAAAAGCAATGGAAAATCCATGCATATCTGCTATTTCTGAATGAAGGGGACCCCAGAGAAGCTTTTACATTCATTTGTGTTATGACTGCATTAGCTGTATGTAAATAATTTCAATGAGAAACACAAAGTTTGTGAAAAAGTTAACAATTTTTTTATATGATCGCATTTGGTCCTAGCTCAATACCTTGGGTTGTCCACTTAAGAAAATAAATATAGTTTTGTAAAGAAAAGTCCTGTAGAAAACAGAAGCAGAGAGGCGCCAAATAGAAAAGTACCGTCTGGTGTAATAAAGGTACAGCACAAAAGAGGATACCCCCCCATAAGGACCTACTCACAAGGGCAGCGGTACAACCAGAGTGCCAGACACAGCAGATCAGAACTGTTACGGGTCGTCCGACAGACACGCCGATACATCACAGGTGTGGATGCAGGAAGTCAGACGGCCCATACGATCCGCTCCAATCGCAAGTAGGTCCTTATAGGGGGGGTATCCTCTGTTGTGCTGTACCTTTATTACACCAGATGGTACTGTTCTATGTGGCGCTTCTCTGCTTCTGTTTTCTACAGGACTTTTCTTTACATCTACTTCTATCAAGAGCGCTATCATCACCTGGGGACTCGTATTTAGCTCCACACAAGCGCACCTCTCTAGGGCTCTCTGCTCTAGTAAACTCCTGATTGAAATATAGTTTTGATAGGTAAATAAAACAACAAGGGGATGATTTATCAATGTCTGGCGGACATGATTCGCTGGTGAACTGCTTGTGCAATGCCACCCCCTGCAGATTAATCAACCCGATCGTACATGATCGGGTGGATTGATGTCCGTTGCCTCAGAGGAGGAGTACGAGTTAAGGAGCAGCGATCTTAAGACTGCTGCTTCTTATCTCCTGTTTCCGGCGAGCCATGATACATCGGCCCCCAAGGCTCTATTTCTGTTCAAATTGAGTGATAGCAAAAATGCATAAAATTCTTTAGTATTTTGGGAAAGTTTTCTCTGTTTTCTCTGTAGTGAAGGGGTTAAAGGAATATGAAACCCAAGCATTTTTTGGTGTGTGATTTATACAGAACATTCAGGGGTGTCCTACAAAAAAAAAGTGTGGGAACTCACCAAGACTTCCAACCCCCCTCCATAATTAATATTGTTTTATATTCAGTATATATATATATATATATATATATATATATATATATATATATATATATATATATATATATTTATATAAAAACACACACACTGTATTTATATGTATATAATCTATAACATTGGTTAATGAAAGCAAATTAAATCAAATGAAAGTTTGAATGGTTGCCTTTGGGCCTGAGAATCCTCCTCTGTCACAGAGTCTCACCTATTTAAGGTGCAATAGTCCTATTTCTGCTGAGGGGAGCTAAATAACCCCATGCTTTCCTGCTCAACTTGACCCCTGAGAACATACCATTTTTAAAAAGTTTCCAATTCACTTCTATTATCAAATTTGCTTTGTTCCCATGATATTCATTGTTGAAGAGATACCTAGGTAGGTTTCTCTTGCAAATGGATAACATTCTTGCAAAACCACTGAAATATAGTACTCCAGAAATGGGCAGGCTCCTAACCTTACGTCCCTGCTTTTCAACAAAAGATATCAAGAGAACAAAGAAAATGTGGCAATAGAAGTAAATTAGAAAGTTGTTTAAAATCTTATGCTTTATCTGAATCATAATATAAAAATTTTGGGTTTCATATCCCTTTAATCGTATGAAAAATTGTATAAAAATTTTTCTTTAAAGATCCTATTTTATGGAAAATTTAAATTTGTATTAAAATTACGCAGGAAAAACTGTTTAAGGTGCACTGTATAAATCGTAATAAAACTACACTGCACATACAAAAAATGCTGTGAAATCCTATTTTATAATTTGAAATTCAAGGCATGTTATTTTCCGTATTGTAAAATAAGTTTCCCCGCCTCTTCCAGTGGGCTGAATAGGGGCGTTACATGGGTGTAGTTGAAATTTCTCCTACATGTCTTACATAATCTGTAAAAAGAAAAAAAAATCCCACTGCAGATCTTTATGTTTTTTCTTGCAAACTGAAATGTGGCGAGATTGTGTCAAAATACACAAAAGACTCAATACCCTCAAAGGAAAACATGTTTACAAAAATAGAGGTTATTGTCAGGGACAGACTAAGGGGTTAATTTATCAAGCTCTAAAGACCGCTGCTCCATAACCTGCTCTGAGGTGGCAAACAGAAATCAACCCGATCGAATATAATCGGGTTGATTGACACCCCCTGTTAGCGGTCCATTAAAAGTACATTTTTATATGGACTGAAAATCTTTGGGGTCAATTTATCAAGCTCAGTATGGAGCTTGATGCCCCGTGTTTCCGGCGAGCTTTCAGGCTCGCCGGAAACAAAAGTTATGAGGCAGCGGTCTAAAGATTGCGGCTCCATAACTTGTCCGCCTGCTCTGAGGCTAGCCGATTGGCCGTGAATCTGCAGGGGGCTGCATTGCACCAGCAGTTCACAAGAACTGCTTGTGCAATGATAAATGCCGACAGCGTATGCTGCCAGCATTTATCGATGTGCGGCGGACATGATATGTCCATCCGCACTATCATAAATTGACCCCTGTGAATATAAAGCAGCCCTGAAAAATTTGGAGACCAGCCTTTTTTTCTGTTGACTCAGTATAATGTGCACACCCCATTTTTCCCAAAGAAGATATTTAATATCAGCATTATATTATATTAGTTTAAATTTAAAAAAGTGCCACATTGTGTATATAACCCAATTGCATCCATGAATCACCACTTTAAATTGTAGTTTTGAAACCCCTGCTGCTGCAACCCACTGAGAAATCTCCTGGTATCCTGGTAGGTCAATTTGGCCTAGGTGATTGTAAGATAATATAAACTGAAAGAGTTATCTGATTTATATTGGTTGCAAGATTTAATTTTGAAAGGGAGCTTTCTACTCCCTGCAAACTTCATTCTCCCCTGCAAAGTTTCCCTTTCCAACAAGCTCCGTTAATTTCTATGGGAGATTTTGCAACTCACAGGTACAGCCCTTTTTTTTTTATAATACCCTGAGGACAGCCCCTGTGAGTGTAAGTGTATGTGTTTTTTGTCACATCTGGCCCCCATGAAGTCTTGACCATCGGGCCCTAAAAGAGAATGTTTCAAAATGTTTTATTGTGATTGTTTTTGGAAAAAATGTTCTAAGTAAACCAACTGTTTTATGTAGAAGTTGTCAGCCATTAAAGGGGCACTAACCCCAATATTTCCCTATCATGATTCTGGTAGAGAATACTATTTTAAACAATATTCCAATTTACTTTTATTATTTAATTTGCTTCATTCTTTAGATATCCTTTGTTGAAGAAATAGCAATGCACATGGGTGAGCCAATCACATGAGGCATCTATGTGCAGCAACCAATAAGCAGCTACTGAGCCTATCTAGATATGCTTTTCAGCAAATTATATCTTGAGAATGAAGCAAATTAGATAATAGAAGTAAATTAGAAAGTTGTTTAGAATCACATGCTCTTTCTAAATCATGAAAGAAAAACAATTGGGTTTCATGTCCCTTTAAGTAGCAGAGCCCTGAGTAATACATAATCAGGTATTTAATGTTAGTTTCAATTTAAATTTAAAAAGCTTTTTCTTATTTTTTTTTAACATGATTAACCGCTGCTCTTTTATATACATGATTGAAAATATTTGAGTAATATGTCCCTTTAATTGGAATGTAAACAACCCAGGCTTTTTTGTAACAGAGAACATTGGACTTATTGAAATCATAGTCCCTTTTAAAATTACAATCCTTTGCTTGATGCCACATTGTAAGCCTTCGTGAGCAGAAATATTGGGTGTCATGTTTTTTTCCTGCATATTGTCTCTTACATAATAATTTTAATTAAAGGAAAAAAATGATATGCTCTATAACGTTTATTTGGCTGGAAAGTCTGTGACCTGGAGACAACTGTAGCAAATTTTGTCTTTTCAAAAAGTAATTTGTAAAAAAAAAAAAAAAAAAATTTGATTACTGAGTAGTTTGGAGATTGTCCCTGAATCAGTCAATTCAATTCTGTCTGGAAGTAAATGATTTTTAAAGCATGGCAATTTGGTGCAAAAGCCCTTCCATTAATGTAATTGCTCAAATAGATGCGTTTACAGTTGTGAGCAAATGTATAAACAACAGACTCTTATCCACAATAATGTATCTGGGTCATTTGATCAGCAAGCTAACGATCTCTGTGCCTCTTTATTTGAAGTATTGTGCTTCTTTAAATCATCATATTGGGAAATATATATATCATTATTATTCTTAATGTGTCATATTCCCATAGTGCTAACTCCTTCAATATGAAATGCAATGAAGCATTATCTAAAAAAAGGAAATATCTATAAATATACAGTTCATTAACCCCTTGTAAAGACTGTTATTTTTTATAGTAAGTTTAAAACAAGTATATGTTATGTGTAGGTTATATACAAAGCTGTCAAATGCATTCTGTGGTTATCTATAAACAGATATTTTCTGTAAATTTTTACTAATGCTTTGTATTTTTTATGTAAAAGATCACTAAAATTAATAAAAAATATTACACACACACAGAAAGATTGTCTAAATCATACACACACGCATACACTCATGCACATACACGTGCGTGCGCACACACAGAGTAGCACATACAAATAAAGCTGTTTGAATTATACACACACTGAATTCACACATATTTACAAAACCGTCTGCATCTTATTTACACACACACATCAATATGATCAAAACATACAAACGTAATACTGAATCATACACACATATAATCATACTTTTCCAGACACCGGTCTGAATTTTGCACACACACACACATATATACATGATACACATAAAGGCCAGATTACGAATGGAGCGCAAAGGTTTGCACGCAAGTGATAAGGGGGTTTATCGCAGGAGTTTGTGATTGTCAAGCATAGCGCTCGTATTATGAGTTGAAAGTTAATGCAATCGCTTGAGCACAATTGTGATTTACGCTAGAATGATTACTGCGACTTCAGAGCTCTAATTAACAGTTTTGCGAAAACTAAAAAGTTGCACAAAAAATACTTTACAAAGTATAGCTACACTCATTATAACACTGTCTAATAAAAAGTATTCACAAAAAATATTTCACACAAAGGGCAAGATTACATATGCGGTATCGCCCGCAAAAGCCGTTATATAAGTGTGGCGCATATATATTTCACCCATCGCCTGAAATTTTTACTACCAAAAGCTAACATAGAACCGCATCGCAAATCGGTATCACATATTCAGCGCAAGGACTTAGCGGCGAAAATTGTGAAATTTTACTCCATTTTCTCCTTGTCACACAAAGGCAGGCGCAGCAAGCCTTGCACTAAAAATTTGAGCACCGGAATTCCTGTAACTCCCTAAAAATATTAAAGGGACACTATACCCAAACATTTTCTTTCATGATTAAGGTAGAGAATATCATTTTAAAAAACATTCCAATTTACTTTTATTACTTAATTTGCTTTATTCTTTAGATATACTTTAATGAAGAAATAGCAATGCACAAAGTGAATCAATCACAGGAGGCATCTATGTGCAGCTACCAATCAGCAGCTTCTAAGCATATCTAGATATGCTTTTCAGCAAAGAATATCAAGAGAATGAAGCAAAATACATAATAAAAGTAAATGAGAAAGTTGTTTATAATTGTATGCTCTTGCTAAATCATGAAAGAAAACAATGCAATTAACCTATTTCACTTACTAAGCCCCCTAACCTAACACCCCCTAAATTAACCCTAAATTACAACAAAAAAAAATGCTAAATTACAATTAAAATAAAAAATCTTAACAGTACTTAAAAAAAAAACTAAGATTAAATTAAAATAATATAAAATTACAAAAAATAAAAAAGTCTAACATTTCAGAAAATAATAAAACAAATAATCAAAAATAAAAAAATTAAACCTAATCCCTTTGAAAATAAAAAAGCCCGCCAAAATAAAAATACGCCCTAATCTAATACTAAACTACCAATAGCCCTTAAAATGGCTTTTTGTAGGGCATTGTCCTAAGTTAAACAGCTCTTTTGCATTAAAAAAAATACTAAGTCCCCCCTCTAACAGTAAAACCCACACCCACCAAACACCCCAAAATTAAAAAAAACCTATCTATTATATATATAGTCATGATGTAGGGCCAAATAGCCACATTCAAAATTGCTCTAGACCGTTCCTTTAAAGATTTTATAATGTGAAGTTATGACTAAATCATTGTTCCGGTAGCCGAGATGCTGAAGAAATAAAATTATATACAATATTATTTCTCTACTAATTCTTTGGAATCAAGGTCAAAATCATTATTAGCTCTTATATGCAATTACATATAGTGGTGAAAGTGAAACCCAAAGGTATATTAGAATGAAAACAGTTTCAATTACATATTTAAAAAGCCAACTCAACGTATCAGCTACTCAGTGGTAACTTTTACCAGAAATTTCCCTGATTCAGTGCTTTACATATTTAAAATAACACACTTATTCTCAAGGTGTGACGATCTATTAAGCAGATCTGCGGTGATAGAAACGTGTCTAGTAATAGGACCATATTTTTTTTCTCTTCAAAAAAACATAACCAGTTTTAATCTAAAAAGTGTTCGAAAAGCAGAAGTAACTAATATCATGTTCAGTCGCATTCAGAGAAGAAGTGCACACACACATGTGCACACACACATGCACACACACGTGCACACACACACGTGCACATACACACGCACACACACATGTGCACACACACAAACACACATATTATCATACACAGCATTTTGATATAAAAATCAGTTTGCTATTTTACCACACTGTAATAACTAGATGATATGAAAGAATAAGAAATAGAATTTTAAAAGACAAATACAACAACACTACCAAACCACCGCAATAAAATGAATACAAAACACTGATGCGGAATACATAAATATGGTTCAGTCACAATGGTTTAGAAAAATGTATCAAGTGATTTATCTGAAAAAATCCCAATTTTACTTTAATGTTTATTTTCTGTTGAAAATCATCAGATAATAACGAATTGTGAACAACACAATATGTTATATGCTATATACAGTATTACTATTGCTCCAGGTGTACATCTTCAGATCGTAACTACAGTAAAATGCCAAAAACAAACAATAGATGGCGCCATACTTGGTCTACTCTAAATTATGCAGGAAAACATTCTGCACTGTTAAATTACTGAGCATTTTTGTTTAAACACAAAACCAAGAGAGGAACATAATTTCCAGAATGCTTCTTTAAACCTTTAGTTACATATAAACTATACAATTGAAAACTAAAGTATATTGCTATATTATATATAATGAGGGCAATTACAAAACAAAGTGTTATGGATCTTTTAACAAACAAATTAGGGTTTACAATAGCTAGAGAGAAACTCAGATTTCAATCATGGGGGCTGATTTATCAAGCTCCGTATGGAGTTTGGTGCCCCTGTTTCCGGGCAGGCCTTCAGGCTCGCCGGAAACAGAAGTTATGAAGCAGCGGTCTAAAGACCGCTGCTCCATAACTTGTCCACCTACTCTGAGGCTGTGGACAGAAATCATCTCGATCGGGTTGATTGACACCCCCTGCAGCGAATCTGCAGGGGGCTGCATTGCACCAGCAGTTCACAAGAACTGCTGGTGCAATGATAAATGCCCACAGCGTACGCTGTCGGCATATATCAATGTGCAGCGGACATGATACGCTACATTGTATCATGTCCGCTCGCACTTACATAAATAAGCCCCATGGTTACAACCTGCAAAATTCAAGACCTGCCAAATCGTCTTAATTTCATTCATAAATGATAGAAATATTGTTCACAATCAATGGCCTAGATTCATTAAGATTGAATAAGCATAGTTGCAAAGGATGGAAAACTTATCATAATTCCATACACAAATAATCAATAAACATGCAGTTTATATTACACCTTTGCTAATTAAAGAACATATACATTATGTACAGTATGCTTGCATTCATTCACTATATAAAAATAATTAGCACTTATATGCCTTTAAGAGAATTGCCTTTATGGAAAGTTACACATATATTTCAAACTGTTTTCACCCTGAAGTCTGTCCTCACAGCAGTTGTGCTTATCTCAAAAGGGAGAGGGAGGCACATTCCAATGGAGGCACTGGTGTGAAAATATTTCCTTATTTTGAGAATGCTTTTTAAGTTAACTAAAACAAGTACTACAAAATATGATTGACATAATATTGAAGCGCCTGCTACACTAACCGTTTTAATTATTAGACTTGCTAAGAAGGGGCTAATAGCTTGAAGGATTAGATTGAGGAAGTTCTTTGGGGAGAAGTTTCTGGGTGACAATGGATACAGAGGTCTAACATTCACATATTGATGATGTTTCTGGCTTTAATCCTGTATTTGACACCCGAAGATAAGTAACATTTCTAGTTTAATTATCACCTTGTATTACTGCTTTATATTATTGCAATAAGTTACTGCTATTATTATACTTATTTTTTTGTGTCAGCTTCCATTTTGACAGTACAGGTGAGAGTGTGCACCTCTGTTCTCTGGACAGAACACATAGCCATTAACATACCCTTCTTTAAAGGGACACTATATTCAAAATGTTGTTCCTCATAAAATGTTTATTTACGTAGAATTGAAAATGAAACACAACAACATTGCTACGCATTTTGTTTATTTTGTCTGTAATTTAGCTCTTTACACTCCCCACCAGACACTGCAGAACATCATGTGGAATTCAGAACCCTGACACTCCTCAATGCTGTACATTGATTGGTTGATCTGTGCAAAAAAGCTTGTTTACATCTGTTACTAACCGGCCACAGCTGACAAACTACAGGTTTTACAAGGGGTGTAAGTGTAGCCCGAAAAAAAACAAACATTTTTATACAACATTTTTAAATGCTTTAAAACCTTTATCCATAGTGAATAATTTCTAATACATAAATAAAAAAATAGTACATTTTTTGTCCCTTTAATTTCAATATGTTTCTATTTACTTTTTTAGAAAACTGTTTGAAAGATTAAAAGGAGAGGGTTGCCTCAGTAGCTATGTACCGTAAATTAATTCTAAATAAATAGAGACTATTTTGACTTACCTATCTGTGGTAAAACAGGAATGTACTCAACAACCGATCAATTGAAAACTAGTGAGGAATGGTAAATGAATAATTGATACCCAAGCTACAAACTGAAACACATTTTTGGTGTTTTGTTTGAATATATCTTTATATTTATTGTTTTTTTTAAATTCCTGTGTAGCAGTCCTAAGTGAACAGTGGAATTCAAATCATCATAAACATTGGCCTACAAACTACATTTGAGGAATACCAGACTCAGATGTATTCCGTTCCTTATCTAACCATCACAACAGTCTGATCCAATCTCAAAATACTCCCTGAGAAGTAGATTCTACCCAAGTGCTCAACAAGAAAATTACCATTTTGATTTATAAATCAGGACAATTGTGACACTGCCATTTTGCTGACAAATGAGTTTTGGTTCAATATTACAAGCAAATGAAATCCGTTGTGATGTAAAGCACGCATAAACATTCATTTCAAATTCTTTTTTCAACCTTGACACCATATTTGATCAAATTAGAGCAGCAAGAGGGATTTCAGCAAAGCCTGTGCAAGGAATAATGACTCTGAATATATTGAATAAAATGAGAGACACTTTAAAGAAGTTCCAATCAATTTTAACTAACAAAGCCAGGACAGCAAGGTATAAACCACATTTGCATTTGAATTTGATAAGGTACACAGGTGCTTATTCATGCATAAAATTCATAAAAATGCAGCATCCCTTTTAGACAAAAAAGTTTTATAAAGTTTAAATTGAAGTAGGTAATTAGGTAGCAATGGTTTAATACAGCAATGGTCTAATACACATGCTAGCTCATCTAGGATAACTCTTTAACAAAAGATACAAAAAAAAAAAAGCAAAATTGAAAACAGAAAGAAATTGGAATGTTTTATCCAATCCATTTAAGTATAATTTTGACTGTAATGTCCTTTTAGTGTCTATATGTAAAACAAATTATCAGTTTTAAAGGGACATTAAACTCAATTTTTTTTCTTTCATGATTCAGATAGAGAATACCATTTTAAACAACTTTCTAATTCACATCTATTATCTAATGTGCTTCATTCTCTTGATAATCTTTCCTGAAAAGCATATCTAGATAGGCTCAGTAGCTTCTGATAGGTGGCTGCACATAGATGAATCATGTGATTGGCTCACCAATGTACATTGGTATTTCTTTAACAAAGGATATCTAAAGATTGCATCAAATTAGGTAATATAAGTAAATTGGAATGTTGTTTAAAATTGTATTCTCTTTCTGAATCATAAAAGAAAAAAATGGGGTTTAATGTTCCTTTAAATATGGCTGACTAAAATTTAAGTTTGACTTGACAGAGATACTATTGCTGTTTAAAAGCATCTGGTGGTTTATTCTCCAAGTATAAAAGTTGAGCAATTATTATAGAAAACAGTAGGCCTATCTGTTTTATGCATTATATTTAATTTTCTGTGGAGTTTTTAAATGTAATAATTGATTTAGACAAACTCAAGCACTATAAACACTTTGATAGTTTTAGGTAATAAAATATACACTCTTATTTATATTTTTCTGAGTGCTGCTGTACAAAAATATTGCAATTATTTAATCTGTAATTCCATAATTAAATTGTAGGCCCACAAGGGCTAATTAAATGCCCTGGCATGGAATTGGAAAATAACTGACTGAAAAAATGAGCCAGAAACAGCCTGTGACATATTGAAAATTATTTGTAACCATTCCAGTATTGCTGGAGCTCAAAGCATGTCTTGAACCTAGTAAATGTCTAATAAAGTGTATGAACAGTCCTGACGTTAGGGAATCTTAGAGAAGATTCATTGCAGAGAGTTTACTAGGATTGATTTATGCTGGGTCTTCAAGAGATTAGCAAGTGAAATGTGCAATTAAAAAAGAACATATGATTACATTGGCCAATTCATAAAATCCTAAGCCAAGAGCAAATGGAATGTGATGTCATCTGCATGCTTCAAGAACATTTATTGAACTGTGTTTACTGTAATAAAAGGATAATTAAATGTGACTGATACATGTGACTTAGTAACTCAAAGTTCTTGCCTCAACTGCTTCGGAGCCCTTGCGGGGCAGGTTTGCATATGTGAGCCTGCTTCCCGCAATGTAAGAAGCAGCGGTCATTAGACATCTGATTCTTAAACCCTACGCCACCTCTGAGATGGCGAGGGAAAATCACAGAGAGCTTGCTCGCTCTCTGTGATTGACAGCCCCTTCAGTTACTTGATTGGTCACACGAATGAAGGGGCGGGCATTACACACTCCGATGCGTGTGTAAAGATACTTACGGGCCAGTGGATCAACAGATCCGCTGCCCATGTGTAACAAAGGCGGGCGGACATGGAGCTGTTAACTAGTCAATATGTTTTTTATGTAAGATTATTAGACCCGATTCTTCCCTTAAGAGAAAAATAGAGGATTGATTTATGATTAAACTTTATTTCTTGGCTGTTTAAGGAAGAGACACTGGCATATTGTATTGCATAGTGGAACAGTGCAAAATAGAATGTATCTATAAAAAAATAGGTTGTACTTTATCACAGCTTTTCACACGTCTAAATGATATGGCTGGATATGGTCTTGGCACATTGCTGACACTGTGAATTGCAGTTGGAAAATTATTCAAATCTAGGCCCTAGGGAACAGAAACATGTCATGTAGAAATGTAACTTTCATGCATACATTGCCTCTATGTTTACACTATTTTAATTGACCATTTTGAGACATTCACTTTAAAAGGATACTTTATACTTACAAGAGTCAACTCAAAACTATTAATTTTTTTAGATCGTATGAGCTTGCATTGCTCAGACTGTGACAAGAAATAGACTGTTTTTACTGTTTTTCAGAGAAAGGGAAGATTTTGTTAAAAGGACAAGGGCATTTGGTTCCAATGAAATGAACTGCAAAATTATACCACTATCAAGTGCTACAGTGTTTCAAATCCCAAGGTGACTAGCAGCAGACATTAATATAATGTCAACATTTTCATGAGATGTTGGTTAAAAGAAATGAGCTTTTAAAAGGACCTTTAATATTAAAATATGCAAAAATAAATTAAAGGAAACTGCTTATTAGTAAACAGTTTAGCATGTAAGAAATCAAAAGTCATGTGACATTATACATATATAATGCAGGACAAAAAATGAGTTTGTCCCAGTCCATCATCAAAAAGGACAATATATTGAATAGTAACATAAAAAATAGAAATAATCCAGATATCAGGTTAAGGGTTTATAAAAAATAAAAAAAAATAAAAAATATTTAATGAATTACCTTTGTAGTTTGTGAGAATCCCTATTACAGTATAAAGTACAGTATATCTGCAGTTTTAAATTTCTAGGTACACAAAAATGGAATTTGTAATGATTTTAAATGATTTGCATAATGTAGAGATATGGGTCAATTATAAATGGGAAAAAAAGTGTATGTGAAGTTCTATGAATATATAGCAGCAAATAATATAAGCATGATAACCAGCCTTCACATAAAAATGTAAATTTCACACTGTGTATGTATTTAGATCAGAAAATGTAATACTTTGCACTAAATTGGCTGTGTGTTTTTCCACAGCATTTTAGAATTTAATAAAAAGGAATAAATATGTCAGCATACATTAACATTATGATTGCAAAAAATGTCATCTAATTAATACAAATTATTTCTGTGCGTATTGACTATGATTTTTAAATCTAAAATACTATTCAACATCTTGCTACATCCTTAAACTGCCATGTGAAAATGCTTTGATAAGGGAAGGGGAGGAGCCTATTCACGTTGCATGATGATTGGACATTTATACTACAGCTAGCAAATTACACATAGAAAAGAAGCAAAACGTTGAACTTTCAGTTATACCACAGTAAGATGCAATATACCAATTAAATGTTTTTAAAAATGTATTAAGTTTAACATTCTGAATGTGTAAATTTAATAGACATTTTTAATTGAAAACAAGCAGTGATGCTAGGATCATGATCTACCAATTCATATTTGGAACGGGTCTATCCTGTTTATAAAGTTGCAAGCATTATAGATCATAAGCAATATCATTTAAAAGAACTGAATATACAGTTCATATAATAGGAAATCATACAAGATACCCATAGCTAAGTTGAACTGAGCTGCATGTCTGTGCATAATTACGCTTGCTTTTTTATTTAATTCCATGGTTATATTAATGGTTTTGTTAATACAGCCTGACAACTATTTATGGACTCCCATTAACAGTAAGTTTAAACTGATTATGGGCTAGATTACAAGTGGAGCGCTATTTTAATGTGCGCCCATAAAGGGGCACATTTTCCCATTGGCGGGCGCACATTAAATAACCAGCCATTACAAGTGGCTGTTTAATGCTCCTGCAAGCTCATGGGAGCACTTTGTCCTTACCGAAATTAACCAGAGGTTAGACCTCTGGGTAATAAAAAAAAGTTGCCCCAATTGCCCCCCAAATAATAAAACACTGCACTAAGCATTTATAAGGGGTTAAAGTGAGGGGATGTGGGGTGTTTAAAAACAAATAGCACTGAGAGTGCCTTTACATAGAGGTGAATGGGGGACTGTGTTTTAACTATAAATATATATGTATATGCTTATATACATATATATGTATGTGTTAATATGTGTATATACATATAAACACATAAATATATACGTAAATATTCATATACATATATATTTTTATATTGCTGCCCAACGCTGCTCGAATTGCCCCCTGCGCTGCGCTATGTATTTTGCTGTGTCTCACAGCATGAGAACGAGGCTCCCATTGGAGAATATGGAAGTGCGCTCTCGTGAGTGCAAAGCTTCTAGGCAATGCAAATGCGAGGTCGCATTCGCATTGCTCTTAACTTGTAATATCAGCGCACATTTGCATGCACTGGTATTACTGAGTATAGCGCAAATATCTGTGCAATTTTGCGCTCCACTGGTAATCTAGGCCTTTGTATCTTATTTAATATCTGCAATTTAAGGAAATAAAACAAAACAAGCAGCCTTATTAGCTTCCTACTGTATATTTTCAGTATTTTTTCTTTTATTGGTTGAAGTTAGAGGATTCATTTGAGGTCAGAAGCACACCTGATGCTCAAATTTGCTCTCAATTTTTTTTTGTAGTTTACATCATTCACTAACTTTCTTCACTCCAAAACAAATTACATTCCCTATTATTATTATTTATTTTTTTAAAGCAGATCCGGTTTACTTTTTTACATAGTTGTAAATGCATTTATTTGAATAACAATAAATTATGAGGAATTAGGAATAAAAAAGAGGGCGCCACATAGGGTGATATTGTTGGATCAAAGTTCAAAAAGGTATTTATTATCGTCGCTTACCGGAGAACGATGCACCGTATTGTAACCGGTGCTGACAAGCAGGCTAACACTTTCAGTGGTTAGCACACTGGGTGGCCTCCGGCAGGTTATACACAGCTGGTACTCAGCGTTCACTTGATTGATGTGCGTCTGTGCGGCTGCAGCTAACGAGTCAGACACTGTGATGGATCAGACAATTTCGAACCTTTGTCAGGGAGGAAGCACTGCAGTGGATCGCACACTTTGACACCTTAACCAGGAAGGCTCACTGCAGTGCTTCCTCCCTGACAAAGGTTCGAAATTGTCTGATCCATCACAGTGTCTGACTCGTTAGCTGCAGCCGCACAGACGCACATCAATCAAGTGAACGCTGAGTACCAGCTGTGTATAACCTGCCGGAGGCCACCCAGTGTGCTAACCACTGAAAGTGTTAGCCTGCTTGTCAGCACCGGTTACAATACGGTGCATCGTTCTCCGGTAAGCGACGATAATAAATACCTTTTTGAACTTTGATCCAACAATATCACCCTATGTGGCGCCCTCTTTTTTATTCCTAATTACAGATATCTC
Organism: Bombina bombina; assembly: GCF_027579735.1. NCBI lineage: Eukaryota > Metazoa > Chordata > Amphibia > Anura > Bombinatoridae > Bombina > Bombina bombina. Next base: position 172,627,202 of record NC_069507.1, read on the forward strand.
CTTTCCGAAGACCAGAGGAGCATTTGCCGCCAGTATCTTTGAGTGCAAGACCCAGCACTACCAACTCACATGAACTTTATGGTTTGTTTTTATACCAATACCACGTAATAACTTTTCACAGCGCACCCCGCACACGGTTCCCTTTGGGGTTCCCTTCTCAATAAATTATGAGCCTGTTTTTAACCTCATATCTTTGTACAACAGCATTTAGATTAATATTATTATTATTTTACTTTGGAAAGCCAATCAGCGCTAGAATAAGATGAGGAAAATAGTGCTAGAATAAACAAATGATATCTTGTGAAGGTAAACACATCTATAATTAGAGCACACCTATAAGGGAGCATTTATAGAAAAATTACAAGTATTTTGTTGCCAAGGAATGCTGCACTTTCTCTAGGAATATATATCTGTAGTGATTCTCACTTACCTGTAAGTTGATCATAAGACCCATCAAGATCCCTTGAATCAGTAAGATTTTGTTTCCTACCTTTGCCTCTCATGTTGATGCAGATGTGTATGTGTAAATATGTGAAAAGTGACTGTCTTACTCCTCTCAGACCTTTAAAAATCCTCAGATGCTTGAAATCTGAAAACGCAAAAGGTGGAAAAAAATATCTTCTGTCCACTAATTTTCCAGTGTTCTGTAAAATTCCAAAAGCCAGGATAGAAACAAACAAATCCCTCTTTAGGGAGCTGGGTTGTTGTATTTTGATTTATCTTGAACTGAGCTTTGATGCTTTTAATTCCTCAGCAGGCTGTGTATTTGTTTTCTCCTTTTGTGTGAGTGATCTCTTGCTTTACTCCACGATCTGATGTGGTCCAGTTATGGAGGCGGAGAGATGTTAGAGCAGAGGGTTACTCGGTCCTTTCCTCTTTATTAATTTCCTCTGCTAGAAACCTGCTTTCACCTCCTGCTGTTAATCCCTAGAGCAAACCCTTTCCTTTTCTTTCTCCTTCCCTCTCTCTGTCAATCTCCCTAGTTCTTATTCCTCTCCATGTGATTAAAATAAAAAAGGAGGAGAACCAGATCTTCTTTCCTTAGTGCTGCCAGTTTCTAGGGGGAATGTTCCTCATTTCTTTCCTATGCTTGTTTAGCTGAGCTTCTGTATTATCCCTGGAACAACTTTGATAGTCTGTATTAGTGTTTCCTTCAGCGAACAGCTTTTGTAATTGTATTGCTCTTGTTTTCTGTCAGCGTGGGTAGTTGGAAACACAATTAGAAACTCCTTTAGCAATAGGATCACTTTCTTTGCACAGAAGGAAATGAATACAGCTTCCAGCATTTATTCTTTGTCACTTAGTATCCTGGAATTTTAGTGCCCTCTCTCTTAATATTATGACTTTTGCTCCAGCTACAGCTCAAATGAATGTATGAGACTGTCGAAAAAAAGCGAACCTGCAAGCAACTGACTGAAAGAACTCTTAACTGTGACTCAGAATACACAGCAGGGACTGTTCAACCAAATTTATTCTGGTAAGGCATTCACATTTAAAAAATACTAATAGTCTATTGGTTTCACTACAACATAATCTTAAACTTTACAGAATTGTACATCAAAGCAACATTTTGCATCCCATGAACTTTGGTTTGTTTGATAGATATTACAATAGGTTTATGTCTCTTTATAACCAGTTTTATGTGTGTTTCTGTGTATGTGTCTGTGTGTGTGTATGGGTCTGTGTGTGTGTATATGTCTGTGTGTGCATGGTTCTCTGTGTGTGTCTGTGTGTGTGTCTGTGTGTGTGTTTGTCTGTGGGTGGGTGTGTCTGTGTGTGTATGGGTCTGTGTGTGTGTGTGTGTGTGTGTGTGTGTGTATGTGTGTCTGTGTGTGTATATGTATGTGTCTGTGTGTGTCTGTGTGTGCATGGGTCTGTGTGTGTGTGTGTGTATATGTCTGTGTGTGCATGGGTCTCTGTGTGTGTCTGTGTGTGTGTCTGGGCCTGTGTGTGTGTGTCTGTCTGTGGGTGGGTGTGTCTGTGTGTGTATGGTTCTGTGTCTGGGTCTGTGTGTGTGTGTGTGTGTATGTGTCTGTGTGTGTATGGGTCTCTGCGTGTGTCTGTGTGTGTGTGAGTGTGTCTGGGTCTGTGTGTGTGTGTGTCTGTGTGTGGGTGGGTGTGTCTGTGTGTGTATGGGTCTGTGTGTATGGGTCTGTGTGTGTGAGTGTCTGTGTGTGTATATGGGTCTGTGTGTCTGTGTGTGTATGGGTGTGTGTGTTTGTGGGTGCCTGTGTGGGTGGTGTACACATTTATAAACAAGTCTCAACAAAATATAAATGGCACTAAAGAATTGAAAAATGTTTTAGTTTTAACAGCAGCTTCTGTGAAAACATTCATGTCAGTGATAATAGTAGACAAGTGTTGTACAGAAGGCAAAGATCTAATAGAACAGTTTATACGTTTATAATGCATTTCTATGATCTGTTTATCAACATTATAGATAGATTGATAAATAGATAGATAGATAGATAGATAGATAGATAGATAGATAGATAGATAGATAGATAGATAGACAGACAAAGATGACAGATAGATAGATAGATAGGACATTTTGTATGGGCAAATGGGAAGAGAGAAATTATGAAGTGAACAGACAGAGCCTATAAGGTGTGGAAAATCTACACTAAAATATTGCGTAGTTCTCAGATCAGATCAGGATTTAAAAATATTCATATTAAATAAAAGAACACAAATGCCTTGAGTTATACAGGAATAGTTTCAAATACTTTTGAGGGTCTACAAGAAAAAGAGTCTGGAAAAAATATGGACAATTGACAAAAGAAACATCAAGAGCAAGCAAATCTATCTAGATAAAGGTAGGAGAAAGTAACAAAAAACAAGGATGCAGAAAGATAGTCTACAGTAACAAAAGAGATGAAAAGCCAAAGATAGGGTGAAAAGAGAGGTTGACAAATCAAGAGAAAAGCAGCAATATGGCTTCAACAACTACAAAAGGAATGAGGTAGGCACAGAACAACAACATTGATAAGAAGATAAGAATGAGGCAGCATAGTGGAGACAAATATAAATCCAAGCAGAACTGGCACATTTCAGCAAATCTAGCAAAGAGAGGTGTCCAGGCAAAAAGAGGAAAACATATGGAGTGCAAACAAGGGCTCAAAAACAAAGCCATGAGTAGATGTGCAGACAAAGCTCGAGAAAAAAAAAGAACAGACCAAGGGGATATATAGTTACCCAAAAGAACACTACTGAACACTCCAGAAAGTAACATAAGAGAAAGGTGAGAATAAAACACCAACAGATAAATGATACAGAACAATAGAGAGTGGCATTTAAACTACAGCGCAAAATAAATAAATAAAAGAATAAAAAAGAAGAATAAAAAAAGAAGAATGAGATGCAGTCCCAGAGAAAGTAGGCACAAGACAGTTGTAGCGAGTGTGTATTTGTTTAAACTAACAGAGTTTGGAAACAAAACATCTAAAGTGTTTTTGAAGAAATACATGTAAAATCTTGAAGAAAAGAGACATTCAGAACAAGGGAATAGACCAAGAGAGAGTAAAATAAGACTGCAGTGGAAGAGTGTTGAGACGGTCAGCAGAGTAGGAAAGAAGATAAATGCCCAGTGTAAAAGAGGAAAGACATTTAGGATAGAGAAGATCAGAGAAAGGAAAATGTTTAGGGAAAGGGAAGATCATGAAATAAGGAGAAAGCCATCTCAAGGAAGGAAAGACATCTTAACTAAAAAAAATTAAGAGATTTTTTAAATAGAGCATTAGTGATTATTTTCTGTATGTTTATCAGAAGATTGGGGATTCTTTGCAGATCTCATACATCAAATTAACAAAATTACAATAAAAATCCCAAATCTATGGTGAAAATGCACAAAAGATACAATTTATGATATTCTGTACATTTATTTGCTGATACATACACGTTGCAGATAGCTCAACTAATGGAGAGACACCTATTGTGTATATCAAATACCTACTTCCCGAATCCAGATGGGACTACAAGCCTAAACTTGCAATAACTAGTCTGGTGGACATTCTGACCCATATGTAGGCCAAACCAATAATATCTCTATGGACATGATCATCTTCAATATAATTAATGCACATGACCTTTAGAGCATGGGTAATAAAATAATAATATTGTGTCTGACAAAAATAGTGAATAAATGATCAAATAAATCTAATATTTACTACTTATATAAAGTGAATGTTCCCTCATTTGATTTGTATCAAACCTTCTAGTCAACTCACTATATAATGTGCATCACTCAACAGATGATATACTACACCAATGTGTGTGGAACTAGAATGTAAAAGTGCAATAAAGTCCTACTAATAAGGGAGTAAAAAAATAATAATATATATATATATATATATATATATATATATATATATATATATTTATATATCTGTGTGTGTGCGTAAAATTGTGTGTGATTATATAATAAGTATCTATATATTATCTATACGCAAATCATTGTCATATTACTGGTGGTCAATTTATAATTGTGTAAATAGGCAAAAGTGTGCTGTAATTTGGGTGAAAACTATTTTCACTATCAAAATTTGACAGCACACCTCTGGCTCTCTTGTGGTACATCGCCATTCAAAAAACACCGCTATAGTCTAAGAAATTAACTCTAGTGTCCTTGACGATTGGATTATTTAGAATGTATTAGAAACAGCAAAGCCAGTGTATATTAATCTTCTGAAGAGATTGAACTAAAATAAATGAAGTTCAGTAAAGTTTCAAAGCTAAAGATGGAAATTGGTTGAAAGGAAATTGGTTCTGTGTATAATTCAACAATACAATACTTTATGGCATGAATCGAATAGATGTCAGTAGAAATTGTGTTTGTGAAGAACTAAATAACTAAATCTGACATAAACAACAGCAGGCCTGAGGGAGTCTATAACTAGCTACCTGGCTGGAAAAGCACACACACAAAAAAAAAAAATTATTAAACGAGATTTGTCAATATGTTCATGGAATGCCACAGTAAGATTGATGATAACTTTGAGAATAATTAGAACCAGGAAAGTGAAGCGACCTAGTGGAGCAGAAGAATGTTCAAGCACAAAAAAGTGAAGCTAATAGACCAAGTTAAATATGCCATGACTTTTTTGCAACTTTTTACATTATCTTTAAAGAGCTGTTAAGTCTAAATATACAATGCACTTACTGTGTGCACTTAGAAAAACTTTTAGAAGTACATTTTATGGAATTTATTTCACTATGTGTTGGCATGTTAAGTGATGCAAATGACAGTAAACACACAAGAAATTACATCTCATTTACAGTTTGATTCTAATTTCAGAAGATCAGTTTTTAATGTAGAACAACTCATACCTACCTTTCAGACTTCTTGGGGCTATAAACTATAAAACAAGCTGGTTCCATTTCTTTTATAACAGGCAGTTATGTTTAGGAAAATACAGTGTAATTTATTTATGTGATCATATTCCTTTTGAGTGAGTTACAAAATCAGTCCTCTAAATATAAAATTAACTAATGGGTCCCCATTTATTATTCAGTGCGCAGACAAAGTTCCGAGCTTGGGAACTTGTCTATACCTGTGTATAGCAAAGCAGATCCACAGCCAACATTTATCATTCTTTATACAGTATACTTGCACTGTCTGTCCCCCAGCTCTTTGTTAATCAGCCCAGGATAATTCATTAAACTTTACAATCACCTTAAGGTAGAAAAAAAAGCATATTTAATTCTGTTCTTTCGTGTACATGTTAAAACAAATTGAGTATTGTGTCCTTTTATATTGGGCACAAATGACATATAACAATTATATAGTAAATGGGATATATAAGTGGTATAAGGGCTATTTCAATCAGCCAATAGAATGCATGCTCAATCCTATTGGCTGATTGGATCAGCCAATAGGATAAAAGCTCAATCCTATTGGCTGATTGCAACAGCCAATAGGATCCCCCCTTAATTCCTATTGGCTGATAGAATTCTATCAGCCAATCGGAATGTAAGGGACGCCATCTTGGATGACGTCATTTAAAGGGAAACTTCATTCTTCAAGAGACATCATAAGAAGAGGATGCTCCACACTGGATGTCTTGAAGATGGACCCGCTCCACGCCGGATGGATGAAGACTTCTGCCCGCTTGAATGAAGACTTCTGCCCGCTTGGATGAAGACTTCTGCCCGCTTGGATGAAGACTTCTGCCTGCTTGGATGAGGACTTTGGTGCCTGGATGAGGATGGATGTCCGGTCTTCAAAAACTGTAAATGGATCATCAGGGTTAGTGGGTTTTTTTTAAGGGTTTATTGGGTGTGTTTTATTTTTAGCTTAGGGGTTTGGGCAATGTAAAAGAGCTAAATGCCCTTTAAAGGGCAATGCCCATCCAAATGCCCTTTTCAGGGCAATGGGGAGCTTAGGTTTATTTAGATAGGATTTTATTTGGGGGGTTTGGTTGTGTGGGTGGTGGGTTTTACTGTTGGGGAGGGTGTTTGTATTTTTTTTTTACAAGTAAAAGAGCTGATTTCTTTGGGGCAATGCCCCACAAAATGCCCTTTTAAGAGCCAATGGCAGTTTAGTGTAGGCTAGGGTTTTTTATTTTGGGGGGGCTTTTTTATTTTCATAGGGCTATTAGATTAGGAGTAATTTGTTTTTATTTTTGATCATTTCTTTTTTTATTTTGTGTAATTTAGTGTTTATTATTTTTTGTACTTTAGATAATTGTATTTTGTTAATTTAATTTATTTAATTTTATTGTAATGTTAGGTTTTAGTGTAAGGCAGGTTAGGTTTTATTTTACAGGTAAATTTGTATTTATCTTAACTAGGTAGCTAGTAAATAGTTAATAACTATTTACTAACTAGTCTACCTAGTTAAAATAAATACAAATTACCTGTGAAATAAAAATAAAACCTAATATAGATACAATATAACTATTAGTTATATTGTAGCTAGCTTAAGTTTTATTTTATAGGTATTTAGTTTTAAATAGGAATTATTTAGTTATTAATAGTAGGTTTTATTAAGATTTATTTTAATTATATTTAAGTTAGGGGGGGTTAGGGTTAGGTATAGGGGTTAATAGGTTTGTTATAGCGGCGGAGTGGGCGGATGGCAGATTAGGGGTTAATTATATTTAAATAGTGTTTTTGATGTGGGAGGGCGACGGTTTAGGGGTTAATAATTTTATTATAGTGGCGACGATGTCGGGGAGCGGCGGAATAGGGGTTAATATTTTTTTTTATAGTGTTTGCGATGCAGGAGGGCCTCTGTTTAGGGGTTAATAGATAGTTTATGGGTGTTAGTGTACTTTTTAACACTTTAGTTATGAGTTTTATGCTACAGCTTTGTAACGTAAAACTCATAACTACTGTTTTTAGATGGTGGTACGAATCTTGTCAGTATAGGCTGTACCGCTCACTTTTTGGCCTCCCAGGCAAAACTCGTAATACCGGCGCTATGGAAGTCCCATTGAAAAAGGACTTTTTTAAAAATGCGGTACTGACGTTGCATGATGGCCAAAAAAGTGTGCAGTACACCTATACCTGCAAGACTTGTAATAGCAGCGGTAGGGAAAAAGCAGCGTTATTAAGCATAACGCTGCTGTTTCACTCATAACGCCAAACTTGTAATCTAGCTGTCTGTTTGTTATATGGTTTAATATTAGGAAATTCTGTTTATTTTTAACCAATCATAAATTATATAATTTTAAACTTTCATTTGCCACATGTGCAAAGTATAACTGTGCCTTTATAGCCTGCTTTCTCTTTACATATACTGAGCTGCAAGTCTATTTATATCTGTATCTAATTCTCTGTGTTTTTTTTCTTCCCATTTGGCTGTGAATCATTTTTGTTAAAGGAATTATGAAATGTAGATGTGTGCTAAATGGGGATTTTGTTTTAATAAAACGAATATAACTTAAGCAGATGGCTGTACAGAATATTTTCATTTATGTAAGAGCAGATAAAAAGAGATATCAGCCATAATTGTTTGTGTAAGCTCATTAAATTTCATTTGATCAATTAAATCTTATTATGTGTTTATGTATAGGTTTACTAATGTTTTAATCAAACATTATTCCATTCTACATTAGAAACCGTTACATTCTCTAAGTACTGAGATAGAAAAACAAAAGAATACTCTTTAAGATTCTATACCGTTTGACAGGTAATAAATGAATGGACAGCACTTAAAATAAGCAAGATTGCCAAGTAAGCCAACTCACAGTTTTGCATAAATCACTCTTGATAAATAGAGAATGAATGCACGGTCATGTGTGACTGTAAGGAGGTTTTGCAGTGTAGCTGGCCAACCAAAGGTGACATTTCTCAAACACATTTAGTATATGAAAGTGACAAGGTAACATTTTGGCAGTGCTAATGCCAAAATATTGAATAAGGTTAATTTATAAAAGGAAGAAATAAAAGTTAGTCAGACAAAATAACTTGGAGATTAGAGTAGGAGAAATTAGGACATATAATCAGTAACTTTTCCTTTGCCAATTATTTCATCAGCACCAGGGATATACAAGGACACCTTAAGGTCACTCAATTTTTTTGATGCTGTAAAACTGCAAGTTTTGTCAGTAAATGATAACTATTGGTGAACATGTATTAGCCTCCATACTTGCCTAGACTGCCATTAAAGGGACCATCTAGTCAAAATTAAACTTTCATGACTTAGATAGAGCATGTCATTTTTAACAACTTTCCAATTTACTTTTATCATTAAATAAGCTTTCTTTTCTTGGTATACTTAGCTTAATGTTATACCTAGGTAGGCTCATATGCTAATTTATTAGCCCTTGAAGGCTGCCTCTAATCTCAGTGCATTTTGAGGGTTATTCACAGCTAGAGGGCGTTAGTTCATGTGTGCCATATAGGTAACATTGTGCTCACGCCTTGGAGTTACCTAGGAGTCAGCACTGATTGGCTAGAATGCAATTCTGTCAAAAGAACAAGGTAATTGCAGAGGTAAAAATTGTATTAATATAACAGTGTTGGTTATGCAAAACTGAAATGGGTAATAAAGGGATTATTAGCAATAAAAATTCTGGAGTAGACTGTCCCTTTAATGTCTGTCCTGTGGCAGTCATTGGCTTTCACAATAAGTACCCCCATTGGGGGAAATGCATGTGCATGCATCCTGCTGCCATATCTGCAGTGGGTGATTTGCACATAAATCGTTCAGTGACTGATTAAGCAAAAATAAAATAAAAAAAGAATTAATTTAACAGTGTAATACACAAACAAAAAGAATATTGATCGTCAAAAAATATACAATGTGTCTAATACACAAATAATGTGTTACAATAAAGGATATAAACTAAGTAATGGTTTTCAGGAAGAATCCTCAATTGTCAAGCACTCATTGGCTGGATGACCTCAGAGAGAATAAAGGTAAAAAATATAGTAAAATTATGTAGAAAATAAAACCACAGATCGATTAATTAAATTGTACTTACATTAACCAGAGCTATGATCTCATTTTAAGTTCCCACACAATCTGCCCCATTGTAAAAGGAATAGGCTTTGCTTGATGACCTCAGAGAAAAAGGTAAATCATATAGTGAAGTTTGGTAGACAATAACACCACCAGATCCAATTAAAAAATGTATTACAAGTTTAAAAAAAACAGGACATAGTACACTTAAGTGCTAAAGTAATCAATAGGGGTTGATAGTATAATTTGCAGCACCACTCTAGAACTCCAAATTAAAAACTATAGCTATAAGATTCCATTTTAAAAATGAAGAATTTGAACATTACTTTTTTTTTGTTTTGCTGGAAACAGTGCTGTATGAAAAATTCAATATTAAAATGCTCTAAAACAGGGATGGCCACCTGTCAGCCTGAGGACTGTTTGTGGATCTCTGCACCAGAGAAATGCTTGTGCAATGCTGCCCCCTGCACATTCGTGGCCAATCGGCCGATAGCAGGGGACGTCAATCATCACAATCGTATCTGATTGGGATGATTGCAGTCCGCCACCTCACCTCAGAGGTGGCGGATGAGTTAAAGGGACAGTCTAGTCAAAATTAAACTTTCATGATTCAGATAGGGCATGACATTTTAAACAACTTACCAATTGGCTTTTATCATTAAATTTGCTTTGTTCCCTTGGTGTTATTTTTGAAAAGCTAAACCTAGGTAGGCTCAAACTGATTTCTAAACCATTGAAAACTGCCTCTTAGCTCACAGCATTTCGAAACTTTTTTACAGTTAGACAGTATTAAAGGGACATTAAACCCATTTTTTTTCTTTCATGATTTAGAAAGAGCATGTCAACTTTCCAATTTATTTCTATTATCTAATTTGCTTTATTCTCTTGATATTCTTTGCTGAATAGCATATCTAGATAGGGTCAGTAGCTTCTGATTGGTGGCTGCCCATAGATGCCTTGTGTGATTGGCTTACCCATGTGCATTGCTATTTCTTCAACAAAGGATATCTAAAAAATGAAGCAAATTAGATAATAGAAGTAAATTGGAATGTTGTTTAAAATTGTATTCTCTACCTGAATCATGAAAGAAAGATTTTGGGTTTAGTGTTCCTTTAATTCATGTGTCTCATATAGCTAGCGTGCTCACTCCAGTGGAATTATTTAGGCGGCTGCACTGATTGGCTAAACTGCATGTCTGTCAAAAGCACTGAGATAAGGGGGGAGTCTGCAGAGGCTTAGATACAAGTTAATCACAGAGGTAAAAAGTATATTAATATAACTGTGTTGGTTATGCAAAACTGGGGAATGGGTAATAAAGGGATTATCTATCTTTTACAACAATAACAATTCTGGTGTAGACTGTCCCTTTAAGGAACAGCGGTCTTACGACTGATGCTTCTTAACTTATGTTACCGGCGAGCCAGAAACATCGGGCGGAGCTAGCAGCATCGGCTGCTTGATAAATCTCCCCCTAAAACTTTACACTAGTACTGTTAGTAACAAACAAAACCGTGCAAGTGTAGCTTAGAATTAGATATTAAAAATAAAAACATGCTATATGCAGATTTTCAGGTCCTGAAGTCCCTTTTCCTGCAGATCCCCTTAGCTGCATAGCATATCACACACTCAGCACATATATATAAGTAAATGTGTACCCTGTCCACTGTATACAGCCTTTACAATAGGGATGAATGAGGGTTTAATGAATCATTACCATGTATGTTAATAGACCTCTACAATGTCTTCTGTGGCCATTTCAGAGTGTTTTGTACATTTTATAGATAATAGACTGTTTGCAAATATCCATGAAATACTTGCAAAGATGTCCAAAATGTTCTTTCAAGGATTCAAGGGGCCGATTTATCAAACAGTCAATTGGCCCCAATGCATCTGTTTCTGCGGGAGCCTTCAGGCTTGCCGGAAACAGGAGTTAAGAAGCAGCGGTTACTGCTCCTTAACACGTACGCCTCCTCTGAGGCTGCGGACATCAATACACCCGATCGTGTACGATCGGGTTGATTGATACCCATTGCTAGCGGCCAATAGGCCGCAAATCTGCAGGGGGCGGCATTGCACATGCAGTTCACCAAAACTGCTTGTGCAATATTAAATGCCAATAGCGTATGCTGTCGGCATTCAGCGATGTCTGGCAGACATGATCCACTACAGTGGATCATGTCTTCCAAACATTGATAAATCGGCCCCCAAGTATCTTGAGTTGTTGAATTTGAAAAGTCACAACTGGTCTTGAAAAGGTTTTGAAAAGTGACTTAAAGGGACATGAAACCCAAATTTTTTCTTTCATGTTTCAGTTAGAACATACAATTTTAAACAACTTTCCAATGTTCTTCTATTATCTAATTTGCTTCATTCTCATGGTACCCTTTTTTTAAAAGCATATCTAGATAGGCTCAAGAGCTTGGAGCTAGCATCTGATTGAGGGCTGCATTTGTATGCCCATTTTCATTGACTTATATATGTGTGCAGCTACCTCCCAAGAGTACATTGCTGCTTCTTCAATAAAAGATAACAAAAGAATGAAGCAGAATTGATAACAGAAGTAAATTGGAAAGTTGTTTAAAAATGTATAATCTATCTGAATCATGAAAGAAAAATGTTGGGTTTCATGTCCCTTTAAAAGTCATTTGTGATAGCTAAGAACTTTGCAGACCTATAGAGAAAATATGGCTTTTAGCAAGGACTTGAAAATACATTTTCTAGTGCAGGAAAAATCACAAACGTGCTATTGTGATCACATTGAATAGAAAAGTAGCCTTTTCGCCCAGAAAAAGATCCCAAAAACACCTAAGCCAATATATTGTGATTGAGACCTGTGTGTTTAATAGCAATACATTTATATGTGCACCATAAAGCTTCTATAATATTTATCTACAGCCCACATGTTATTAAATTAGACATTACTGTTCTAATATATTAGTGCATTTTAATTTAAAATGTGACTCATTAATTTGCTAAACATTGCTGTTATATCTTTAATTAAATCTGAGAAGTTGTATACATTCAAATGGAAGATCTTTTCAGGATTAAAGAAGGGATATTGCTGGTTGAAATGGTATAACAACACTTATGTACAATTGTTACTTTAATGAGTAAAATATATAAATGGAAGGAACTTACTGATTAGTATATGTAAGTAACAACACACAACGCACGGTCAGATAACACACTAGAGCTTCAGGTTAAATATTCTTTCCTTTTCAATGTTATCTGAAGATATATTGTGGTGTCTTTTATCACGTGTGAAAATAGAATCCCATTGCTTTTGCTCCTGACAATATAATATTTATAGCATTGTGTATTGATGTAGACTTCTCCCATTCAATCAGTTCAGCGTGAATTTCAGTCCCCACTCATCATACAGACGTCCTGATGTTGAAAACCTCAATTTCCCCAAATTCGCCTGCTTGATGAGGTTCTTGAAAAACAGATGTGGAATAAGTGGATAAATAGTTTAAATATATATTTCATTTATTTTAAAAAAAAAGATCTTCTTTGTCTACTTTATGTGAAACCACATAAAATAAAAAATGCAAATTACGCATAGTAAAAAATTTGTAGCATAAATCATGATTTATTTTGCTTGCTATTTCTGTAATTTACCTCTGCAAATTGGGCTTTCTGTTTATAGGACACTTCTATACTTAGGCCCATATTTATCAAGGTCTGGCGGACCTGATCCGACACTGCGGATCAGGTCCACCAGACCTCGCTGAATACGGCGAACAATACGCTCGTCGTATTCAGCTTTGCACCAACAGCTCACAATTGGGGGTGTCAATCAACCCGATCGTACTCGATCGGGTTGTATTGTGGCGATGTGTGTCCTCTTGCTCAGAGCAGGCGGACAGGTTATGAAGCAGAGGTCTTTGTGACCGCTGCTTTATAACTGCTGTTTCTGGCGAGTCTGAAGACTCGCCAGACACAGGGGCCATCAAGCTCCATACAGAGCTTGTTAAATAGAGCCCAAAGACTCAAATTTCAGCTTAGAGTAGTTTCTGATTGGGCTTTTCCTCCCGAAGGACTGCAGACTTGAATACATATTGAAGTTGTCCAGATAATGTTTATAAAACACTACACAGAGGCCTAGGTTAAGCCTAGTGACTTAATTGTAAATGCATCTATATTTTATACAGTTTTGTTAGTCTGAGTTCCTTCTATTAACATCTATAGTTGCATGAGGTTTCGCACATCAATCGCAAACCACTAGCAATGAGGAAAAACAATAATTACAACTGCAACGCTTCAGAAACAGACTCTCAAAATGGATTATGAAAATGTTTGTAGTTATGGCAAAATAGTCTTGCTTGACAGAGCAAAATGTGTCTCAAGGAGTTAGCCATTGTCATTCTGGTGCATTATAGAGGTGTGCTCAGGGTTTTGTAAGAGGTTGGGAAATGTTTTCCCCAGATTTTGTAAAGGGGAGGACTGTTTTTTTGTAAATAGGGGCCTGACCATTCATGATCTCTGGTTAATTTTCGGAGCGCTAATTGCTACCAGGAGCTTGCAGTAGCATTAACCAGCCACTTGTAATGGCTGGTTATTTATTGTGTGCACGTGAACGTGCAAATGTGCCTGTTTTAAGGGGAGAATGATAAATTAGTGCTCCACTTGTAATCTAGCCCAAATTTTTTTTTTCCAGATTCAGATAGTGCATGCAATTTTAAACAAATTTCTAATTTACTTTTATCAACTATGTTATTTTGTTATTTTCATACCCTTTGTTGAAAAGCATACATATGTAGGCTCAGTCGCAGCAATGCACTACTGGGAGCTAGCTACCGATCAGCATTTGCACATATATGCCTCTTGTTCAGCTAGATCCTAGTATTGCATTCCTGATTCTTTAACCAAGAGAATCAAGCAAATCTGATAGTAGAAGTAAATTGGAAAGTTGCATGGAATCTTTGAATCACAAGATAAACATTTTGGGTTTCATAACCCTTTAAACTCCAGAAAATAACTGCATATGAAAGGGCTCTATTTAAAGTTTTTTTTTTTTGCTTGAGGAAAGGTTAATTTAAAGGGACATAATACTCATATGCTAAATCACTTGAAATGCAATATAGCTGTTAAAAGCTGACAGGAAAATATCACCTGAGCATCTCTATGTAAAAAAAGAAGATATTTTACCTCACAATGTCTTCGGCTCAGCAGAGTAAGTTCTGTGTAAAAAGTTATACTCAGCTGCTGCCCAGCTGCAGGTAAAAAAATAATAATGAAGAAATGAACAGCAGCCAATCAGCATCAACAGTGCTGAGGTCATGAACTCTTTTACTGTGATCTGATGAGATTTGACTTAACTGTCATGAGATTTCATTTAAACTTCTTTACACTGAATAGAGAAATAACATGAGAGTGCACGAGGCTCAATCCCTTCGGCTGTCCCGGGACAGACATACTAATATGCTGCTTAGAAGTCCTTTACAATAGGATGTGGCTACTGAGGAACTTTTAAGGTAAAATATCTTTCTTTTTTACATAGAGATATTTAGGTGATATTTTCTAGTCAGCTTTTTACAGCTATACTGCATCAATTTCAAGTGTTTAAACATTTGGGTATTATGGCCCTTTAAAGCTATTTATTTAGATTTGGAAGCTAAAAAGTGATATACAGTATGTTCATTCACTATTCGTCCCTAGTGACCGACTGCCCATAAAAACAATTGCCAAACAAAGGTGTATATCAAATCAAGTCAGTGCTTATCACAGTGATATCATTTAAAGACAATTCACAATATGTGAGCAAAGACTTTGAAACTGTAACTTACATGGTATAGATATAATACAGTGACGGTAAAGAGCAGGAGAAGAATACAATAATATACCGGAGGCACTGATTATCCTTTAACAAGCGTGTAACACTTATACAATAGCGTCTTTACAATAGAAGCACACAAAAAACATGTTGTTACTCAAAGAGAGTAATCTTAAATCATTTATAAAGCATGAAGGTGTTAGTGAAACCATATGGAAAAGAAGGTCATTTTGTTTTGAGTTTAAAGGGTCTATTT
Source organism: Bombina bombina (assembly GCF_027579735.1). Lineage (NCBI taxonomy): Eukaryota > Metazoa > Chordata > Amphibia > Anura > Bombinatoridae > Bombina > Bombina bombina. The sequence goes on from NC_069507.1 coordinate 172,642,640, forward strand.
ATCAAAGCGTCAGTCTATGTGCATTCGCCGGTGTCAATATACTTGCCAGACATCGCTGCCACGGATCTGAATATGATCTCCATATTTCTAAAAAAAGCCGTCAAAAACCTGCACACCAAGTACGGGGCGATGAGCATCGGACTGTTGTATACTAACAGTCATCGATGACCCTGTTATTCTGGTTTCTCCCAACTTTATTTATTCCAACTAAACTGCTACAAAGTACACTAACAATCATAAACTACCTATTATCCCTTAAACCACCGCCTTCCCGTATCGCAGCCACTATAATAAACCTATTAACCCCTAATCTGCCGCTCTCGACATCGCCGCCACTAATAAAAATATTAACCCCTATTCCGCCGCTTCCAGACATCGCCACCACTAAATAAAGTTATTAACCCCTAAACCTCTGGCCTCCCACAGGACCACCACTAACTAAACCTATTAACCCCTAAACTGTCAGCCCCCCACATCGTAAAAAACTATATTAAGTTAATAACCCCTAAACCTAACAACCCCTTAACTTTAAATTAAAATTACAACATCCCTATCTTAATATAAATGAAAACGTACCTGTAAAATTAAAATAAACTAATTTTGCACATATATGCTAATTTTGCACATATATTCTATTGGCTGTTCAAATCAGCCAATATGATGAGAGCTACTGAAATTCTATTGGCTGTTCAAATCAGCCAATAGAATTTCAGTAGCTCTCATCCTATTGGCTGATTTGAACAGCCAATAGGATTTCAGAAGCTAGCCTTCTATTGACTGATTTTAATTTAAAATTCAAATCAGCCAATAGGAATGCAAGGGACGCCATCTTGAATCGCGTCCCTTGCATTGAAGCTTCAGTTTACGGCAGCGACCGTAAGAAGAGGAGGTCCGCGTTGGATGGCTTCAGGATGGACCTGCTCCACGCCGGCTGGATGAAGATAGATGAAGACTTCTTGCCACATGGATGAGGACTTTGCCGGCTGGATGAAGATAGAAGAGGCCGTCTGGATGAAGACTTCTTGTCACATGGATGAGGACTTTGGCGGCTGGATGTAGACAGAAGAGGCCATCTGAATGAAGACTAATTGCCGCATGGATGAGGACTTCGCCAGCTGGATGGATCCTTCAAGCAGGACTTCAACAACTGTAAGTGGATTGTCGGGGAATAGTGTTAGGTTTTTTTTAAGGTTTTTTTTGGTGGGTTTTATTTTTAGATTAGGGTCTGGGCAGTAAAAGAGTTAAATGCCCTTTTAAGGGAAATGCCCATACAAATGTCCTTTTCAGGGCAATGGGTATCTTAGGTTTTTTTTAGAGTTAGGATTTTTATTTGGGAGGGGGGTTGATTGGATGGTGTGTTTTACTGTTGGGGGGGTGTTTGTATTTTTTTTTTTTTTTTGCCAGGTAAAAGAGCTGATATCTTTGGGGCAATGCACCACAAAAGGCCCTTTTAAGGGCCATTGGTAGTTTATTGTAGGCTAGGGATTTTTTTATTTTGGGGTGGGGGCTTTTTTATTTTGATAGGGCTATTAGATTAGGTGTAAAATTATTTTGGATAATTTGGTTTGTTATTTTTCGTAATTTAGTGTTTGTTTGTTTTTTGTAACTTTTTTTGTGTGGTAATTTAGTACTTTTTAATAAGGTTTAATTGTATATTTAAATAATTTTAGTAGGGTTACGTTTTTTTATTATGTAATTTAGCTTATTTAATTGGTAGTTTAATTTAATTTTAGTATAATAGTTAGGGTAGGTTAATTAATAGTTTAAAATTAGTTTATTTTAATTCTACAGATAAGTGTTCATTTATACTAAGATAGGGATGTTGTAATTTTAATTAAAATTAAGGGGTTGTTAGGTTTAGGGGTTAATAGCTTAATTTAGTTTTTTGCGATATGGGGGGGCTGACGGTTTAGGGGTTAATAGGTTTAATTAGTGGTGGTGATGTGGGAGGCCAGAGGTTTAGGGGTTAATAAGTTTATTTAGTGGCGGTGGTGTCGGGGAACGGCGGAATAGGGGTTAATACATTTTATTTAGGTTGCAGCGATGTCGGGGGCGGCAGATTAGGGTGTTTAGACTCAGGGTTTATGTTAGGGTGTTAGGTGTAAACGTAACTTGTTTTCTACCATAGAAATCAATGGGGTATATTTCATTGTCTTGCAGCATCGAACATAAGCTTTCGGGGCTTTCAGACTCCCATTGATTTCTATGGCATCCACGGCCTCAAGGGTGGCGGATTGAAAACCAGGTACGATGCGTCGGAATAGCCGCAAGCATACCTGTTAAATGTTTATTAAATGGGGAAAAGTGTCAAATAGAGCGGAATGTGTATTCGGAACATCTGTAATGACGTAAGCATCGATCTGCGTCAGATTGAGATCGCGGGATCGTATGTTATGTCACAAATTTCAACATTTGCCGATCTTGAGGCTTTGATAACTATATCGGATCAATCTCGCAACAATTACGATGCAGAATTCCGGCAAATTGTCGGCTGACACTTTGATAAATAGACCCCTAAATCTCTAGAGGTCCTAAGAGTGCACAACGCACACTTGAAGCGACACTAGAATTAAATTTAATCCATTTAGTTAGAGCATGTAATTTTTCCACTGCAAGTGCCCTTTACTTATCATCTTAGACCCCCAATACCCTTCCAAATAACTTGAATATGAAAGGGCTCTATTTAAAAAAAAAAAAAATTTGCTTGAACAAAGGTTAACCCCTTAAGGACACAGTTTCAGTTTGAGCATCTGAATAATTCTGTCATTGGTCATTAATGGGGTTAATATAAAGCTTTTTATTTTTATTTTGATACTAATAGGTAATATATGTTCATGCTCTATTCATCCCTAGTGAACGATTGCCCATAAGAACAACAGCCAAATACAGTTGCATACAAAGAGAGAAGCACTCTACCAGGAAAGAACAACGGCTCAGTAGCTTGATCTATGGTGAGTACCAACTAGGAGCAGCCTCTTTCAGCCCAGTTGTGCTTTTCACAGAGGAAAACTTTCCTGAAGTAAATCAGTCTGATCCCCCTAGTAAGGTCAGTCCAGCCCCGAAATACCAGGCAATTCTCCTATGAACACGGAACATGACAACCCCAGATGATCGTTTCTGCCTTCTGTGGGCCTCATCAGTGAGGTGCAGCCATAATCCTCTAAGCACACTGGGCAAGGAGTCCACGTCTGGTTTCTCTCATCACCCTTATGGAGACCTCCACATCATCAAAATACAAATGCATACAAAGAGAGAAGCGCTCTACCAGGAACAAAAACAGCTCATTAACTTATTCTATGGTGAGTTACCCCCTAGGAGCAGCCTTTTTTAGCCCAGTTGTGCTTTTCACATAGGAAAACTTTCCTGAAGTACATCAATCTGATCCTGTCTAGTAAGGTCAGTCCAGCTCCGAAACGCCAGGCAATTCTCCTCTGAACAAGGAACATGACAACCCCAGACGATCATTTTGGCCTTCTGTGGGCATCCTCATCGAGGTGCAGCCATATTCTGCTAAGCACACTGGGCAAAGAGTCCTTGTCTGGTTTCCTCCATCACCCTAAGGGAGACATCCCCAGGGTCATAATACAAATGCATACCCTTTGTTGGAAAGCATATGTAGGTAGGCTCAGGAGCAGCAATACACTACTGGGAGCTACAGTAGCTACTGATCACCGTCTGCACATAAATGCAGTTGGGTTCCATATACCTATAGGGCTCCATGTACTAAGCCGTCAATTCATCCGTCATTTTAGACGCGGCTAAACTCGCCGTTACTCGCCGCGGGCGAAATGGTGTCCGCTGTAGCTATGTACTAATAATCCCACAATAAATAGACACGTCTAGCCCGCCGCGAGCAGTGGCGGAATATTGATAAATTTGACGCCTCGCTCGCCGCGACTAAGCTGATGTACTTAACTTTCAGTTGAATTGTCTGGCCAATTGTTAACACGTGACATGTAAGGTGTCATGAACGTCATAGTAGTCGCGGGAATAGAATTTTGCTCCTATAAATGTACAACTTTTCTAAACAACTTTATTATTGTTCCAAAAATTTTGGAGAGTAATTACAGAGCGCTCGTTTTTGTGATCTTTATTTACAATTTCGATATGGCTTCATCTGGATCTGAAACCGCTTCAAAATCCAAGAATCCTCACTTTTCTCATCAGCAAAACGTCGTTTTGATTGACATGATTATTGACTCTTATGATTATTTGTTTGGATGTCGTGTCAAACAGACAAATTTTTCTAGGAGGAAGCAGATCTGGCAAAGGATCAGCAACGCTGTTAGTGCCCAGGGTCCAGGAAAAAAGGATGTCGATCAGCTGAAGAAGCGTTACAACGACATTAAACGCTTCGCCAAAGCTAAATTGGCCAGAGAAAAAAATTCGGCACGTGCTACCGGAGGTGGACCAGCATATGTGGCAGACCTCAATGATTATGAGCAGAAGCTTGTTCAGCTTGTACAGCTACAATTCAATGACACAATACAATGAATTAGCATCAGCTATGGAGGGATTACATTACACTAATCACATTATGTAAAAGAGTGAGAGCAGCTGTAGACACTAGTGTGATGTCACAAAGACAATGTATTACCTATAATATATTGTCTGTAATAACTTTGATCATAAACTTTATTTATTTGAAACCTTTGATAATTGAAGAGCAACAACTGTTATGTATTTAACTGTTTATCATGAGTGATTTTTAATAACCTTAATTCTTAAAAAAAATGGAGACAAGTTAATAAAGAAAGTTTTTTATTGATCAACTGAAACTTTAATCTTCAAAATATTGTTCTGAAACCATGTCCCTTGTTGCATTTCCACGCCTATTAGCTTGTTCTACACATATTTCTTCTGGTAAATCATCAGCATCTATTGGATCTTCATCTTCTAATGGACAGCCTCTTTTAATTGCAATATTGTGCAGTATGCAGCAAACCAATATAATTTTTGCAACTTTCTCTGGTGCATACTGCATAGCACCACCAGAACGATCAAGACATCGAAACCGCATTTTCAAAATACCGAAAGTCCTCTCAATAATCCCCCTGGTAGATCGGTGAGCTTCATTGAAACGTACTTGACTTCTGGTCTGTGGGTTGTTATAGGGAGTCAACAGCCATTCTGTACATGAGTACCCTCCATCTCCTAATAGAAGATATAATAAATATAAATATTAATATAAGAATAATTATAAAGATTCAGAACTATACAATACAAATTTAAACTATACAGATTACAGTCGACAAATTGGGCGCAATTTTTGTACATTGAAATGAGAGACAAATTAGACGCCAGTTATGCTTACCTAGAAGCCATCCGTCAGGCATATTTCCGTCCTCGAACTTCCGGTATAACCCAGTCTGCCTTAAGATGTAAGAATCATGACAGGAGCCAGGAAAGTTAGAACGGACACTGATAATCCTCATGTTGGGGTCACAGACCATCTGGACATTCAAGGAATGGAAATGCTTTCTATTCCTATAGATCTCCTCACGAGCTTGAAGTGGTCTTACAGCAACATGGGTACAGTCTATGGCACCTAGGACATTGGGCATCCCAGCCATCCTATAGAAATTTGACTTGATAGATTGCCATTCTTCAGGGGTAGATGGCAAACAAACATATCGATGAAAAATAACCATCATAGCCCCTATTACTTTGGATAAGTGGCGTGAAAAAGCAGATTGACTCATTCCAATAATGACGCTAGAAACTGCCTGAAAGGAGCCTGTTGCAAAAAAATGCAATGCAGCTAATAGTTTCAGAAGTCCCGGAATAGCTTGTGAACGAGCCGTCATCGGCTCCAAATGATCTTCAATCTCTCGATACAGGTGTAATATCGATTCACGATCAAGCAGGAATCTTTGTATGATCTCTCGGTCAGAAAGGCCGTGCAAACCAACCCGTGGAAGGAATACACGGGGGACACGAACTCTCCTTCTTCTAACCATACGATTAGCGACATTTCCAGTATTCTGTCTTCTAGCCCGAATTTGCATCAAACGGAGAATAAACAAAAACAGAATTCTCTCCATAGCTGCTGAAATGAACAATGTAAGTACAATGCTGATATTACTGCCTTTTATATATGTATAGACTGGCGTCTAGAGTGGCTTTCCTATTGTTTTGTACCTTGCCCGCCACCTAAAAGGTGGCGAGGCAAAAATAACGAGGTGGGGGCGGAGATTGACGCGAGCGGACAAATAGATTTTTCAGTACATTCGTTTTTGGCAAGTTGTTGGTCAAATGTGTCTAATTACAGTAAAAAATGGAGAGGTAGCGAGGTTTGGCGGATAAGTACGCTCGCAATTTTAAAGATGCGAGTTTTAAAATAATTGACGGCTTTGTACATATCAGTTTGCGAGTTTTGACGCGAGATTTGTTGCGGGTAGCTTGCTGACTGCTTAGTACATGGAGCCCTTAAACTCCAGAAAAAAACTTGAAAGGTCTCTATTTAAACATTTTTATTTATTTATTTTTTTGTTTGAGGAAAGGTTAATTTAAAGCTGTTTATTTGGATTTCAAAACTAATAGATATTATATATTCATGCATTATTCATCCCTAGTGACCGACTGCCCATAAAAACAATAAGGTGTATATTAAATCAAGTCAGTGCTTATCACAGTGATATCATTTAAAGTCAATTCCCAATATGTGAGCAAAAACTTTAGTGCTAACTCCCTCACTTCCCTTTGACTTACATTATAAACTGGGTTTCAATTTACATCAGTTTCGATTTACAACCATTCCTTCTGGAACCTAAGCCCGGCATAAACTGACGGTTACCTGTATATACTGTATATACACAGTACACACACACACACACACTATATATGCACACACGCACATATCTATTATCTATCGATAGATAGATGATTTAAAAAAAAACTCTCAACAACATGCCACGGTACCTTGCCTAGGGTGTATATGTATTTATTTCTACATATTTTGCTAAACAGGCAAAGGCACATAATCTTCCATCTCTGCATTTCTGCTAGGTACTGTGCAACATATATAGGGTTTAAAGTCTTGGCCAGCCACACGGTACTCACTTATAGGTCCTGTACCGAGATCTCCATGTTGGTGAGGGATATGTAGGGCACCCCAGTGCTTCCCTGGAAAAGCCTGTCTCTCACAGAGAACACATTCCCAAAATGCTGCCCAGTCACAGTGATGCACTACGAAGCAGGCCACCAGAGCTGTCTCACACCTAGATTACGAGTTTTGCGCTAAACAGGGTGCAAAACAAACGCAACAAAAGTTGCATTATTTCACCCTCCATAGCGCTGCCATTACGAGTTTCTAAAAAACCTCCTTGTGCGTGTGATATGGTGGCGTTAAACTCCATACCACACAAAAGCCAAGGGCTGCTTTGACGTGCTCGCGCACGCTTTCCCCCATAGACATAAATGGGGAGAGAGTGTTAGAAAAAAAACTAACACCTGAAGTACGGAATGGTGATCGCCGTAACGCAGCCTCATTGATGTCTATGGGGAAAAAAGTTACATTTAAACACCCTAACATAAACCACAAGTCTAAACACCCCTAGGCCTCTAGTTATCTATATGTCTACTTACCTGCCATCGCCGGCCCCAATACGCCTGCCTAAGCTCGCCTACCATTGCCACCGCGGACCTGAATACGCTCGCCAAAGTTATCAATAAAGCTGTCAAAAAGCCGTGCACCAAGTACGGGGCAATGAGCAGCGGACTGTGATAGTTATCACTCATCCGATCTCGCTGCTCTTCGGCTTTTTCCCAGCTTTATAGATAAGCTGTCACTAAGCACCCACACTAAACTACACTGTTCTACCCCCTATACCGGCGCCCCTGGAGCCCCTGCAACTAAATAAAGTTATTAACCCCTAAACCGCCGCTCCTAGACCCCGCCGCAACTATAATAAATGTATTAACTCCTAAACCGCCGCTCCCAGAGCCCACCGCCACTCTAATAAACTTATTAACCCCTAAACCGCCGCTCCCGGACCCTGCCGCCACCTACATAATACCTATTAACCCCTATCCTGCCCCCCTATACCGCCGCAACCTATAATAAATTTATTAACCCCTATCCTTGCGATCCCATACCCCGCAGCAACTAAATAAATTGTTTAACCCCTAAACCGCTGCTCCCGGACCCCGCCGCAACCTATATTAAACTTATTAACCCCTAATCTGCCCCCCCTACACCGTTGCCACCTATAATAAATGTATTAACCCCTATCCTGGCCCCCCTATACCGCCGCCATCTATATTAAACTAATTAACCCCTAAACCTAAGTCTAACCCTAATACCCCCCTAACTTAAATATTATTTTAATAAATCTAAATAATAATACTATTATTAACTAAATTAATCCTATTTAAAACTAAATACTTACCTATAAAATAAACCCTAATATAGCTACAGTATAACTAATAATTACATTGTAGCTATTTTAGGATTTATTTTTATTTTACAGGCAAATTTCAATTTATTTTAACTAGGTACAATAGATATTAAATAGTTATTAACTATTTAATAGCTACCTAGTTAAAATAAAGACAAATTTACCTGTAAAATAAAAATTAACCTAAGTTACAATTACACCTAACACTTCACTATCATTAAATAAATTATTCCTATTTCAAACTAAATACTTACCTGTAAAATAAACCCTAAGATAGCTACAATGTAATTAATAATTACATTGTAGCTATCTTAGGATTTATATTTATTTTACAGGTAACTTTATATTTATTTTAACTAGGTATAATAGTTATTAAATAGTTATTAACTATTTAATAACTACCTAGCTAAAATAAATACAAAATTACCTGTAAAATAAATCCTAACCTAAGTTACAATTAAACCTAACACTAAACTATCATTAATTAAATAAAATTAATTATCTACAAATACCTACAATTAAATACAATTAAATAAACTAACTAAAGTACAAAAAAATAATAATAAAAAAAAATAATTACAAGATTTTTAAGCTAATTACACCTAATCTAAGCCCCCTAATAAAATAACAAAGCTCCCCAAAATAAAAAAATGCCCTACCCTAATCTAAATTACAAAAGTTAACAGCTCTTTTACCTTACCAGCCCTTAAAAGGGCCTTTTGCGGGGCATGCCCCAAAGAAATCAGCTCTTTTGCATGTTAAAAAAAATACAATACCACCCCCAACATTACAACCCACCACCCAAATACCCCTACTCTAACCCAAACCCCCTTTAAATAAACCTAACACTATCCCCCTGAAGATAATCCTACCTTTAGCCGCCTTCAGCCAGCCGACCACCGATGGAACAGAAGAGGACATCTGCAGCGGCCGAAGTCTTCATCCAAGGGGCGCTGAAGAGGTCTTGCATCCGATAGAAGTCTTCATCCAGGCGACGTCTTCAATCTTCATCCATCCGGAGCGGAGCCATCTTCAAAGCAGCCGACGCGGAGCCATCTTCACCCACCGACGCCTACTCGCCAAATGAATATTCCTTTAAGTGACGTCATCCAAGATGGCGTCCCTTGAATTCCGATTGGCTGATAGGATTCTATCAGCCAATCGGAATTAAGGTAGGAAAAATCTGATTGGCTGATCCAATCAGCCAATCAGATTGAGCTTGCATTCTATTGGCTGATCGGAACAGTCAATAGAATGTGAGCTCAATCTGATTGGCTGATTGGATCAGCCAATCGGATTGAACTTCAATCTGATTGGCTGATTGGATCAGCCAATCAGATTTTTCCTACCTTAATTTCCGATTGGCTGATAGAATTCTATCAGCCAATCGAAATTCGAGGGACGCCATCTTGGATGACGTCACTTAAAGGAATATTCATTCGGCGAGTAGGCGTCAGTGGATGAAGATGGCTCCGCGTCGGCTGCTTTGAAGATGGCTCCGCTCTGCTCCGGATGGATGAAGATTGAAGACACCGCCTGGATGAAGACTTCTATCGGATGGTAGACCTCTTCAGTCCCCCTTGGATGAAGACTTCGGCCGCTGCGGATGTCCTCTTCTGTTCCATCGGTGGTCGGCTGGCTGAAGACGGCTAAAGGTAGGATGATCTTCAGGGGGGTATTGTTAGGTTTTTTTAAGGGGGATTGGGTGGGTTAGAGTAGGGGTATGTGGGTCGTGGGTTGTAATGTTGGGGGGGTTGTATTTTTTTTAACAGGCAAAAGAGCTGATTTCTTTGGGGCATGCCCCGCAAAAGGCCCTTTTAAGGGCTGGTAAGGTAATAGAGCTGTTAACTTTCGTAATTTAGAATAGGGTAGGGCATTTTTTTATTTTGGGGGGCTTTGTTATTTTATTAGGGGGCTTAGATTAGGTGTAATTAGCTTAAAAATCTTGTAATTTTTTTTTTTTTTTTGTACTTTAGTTAGTTTATTTAATTGTATTTAATTGTAGGTATTTGTAGATAATTAATTTAATTTATTTAATTATAGTGTAGTGTTTAGGGTTCAATTGTAACTTAGGTTAGGATTTATTTTACAGGTAATTTTGTATTTATTTTAGCTAGGTAGTTATTAAATAGTTTAAATAAATACAAAGTTGCCTGTAACATAAATATAAATCCTAAAATAGCTACAATGTAATTATTAACCCCTTAATGACAACTGACGTACCAGGTACGTCATGCATTAACAACCAGTTAATGACAATAGACGTACCTGGTACGTCAGTTGTCAAAGAGAGTGCTGGAAGCGATCGCAATCGCTTCCAGCAGCTCTCAGGGTATTGCAGTGATGCCTCCATATGGAGGCATCCTGCAATACTTTTTCAGAAGACTCCGATGCAGAGAGAGCCACTCTGTGGCCCTCTCTGCACCGGTAGCGATGGTGCCGGTTCGTTGGTGGGTGGGAGCATATCAGGGAGGCAGGTGGGCGGCCCATCGCTACCCGGCATCCGGTTCCTGTAAGTGCTATGTGCACGCCGGGTGCCGGGAGCGTGCGGGGGCGCGCGTGCGCGCGCGGGGGGGGGGCGCGCGCGCGATTAGCTGGCCACTGACACCAATGAAAAGGGAAGAGGGGGGAAAAAAGAATTAAAAAAAATAAATATATAAGGATCTGGGAGGGGGAGGGGGTTGGGGTATTGTGGGGGGCTGCTACAATACAGAAAACATTAAAAATTGCAAAAAAGATAAAAAAAACACTTGTTTTTGGGGCAGTACCCAAGATGGCGGCAATTAGGTAGGGGAGAGGGTTAGAGAGCTGGGGGGGGATCATGGAGGTTGGGGCTAAGGCAGGGGTCCATCACAGCTAAAACATTTTATTTTTTTTTATTAAAAAAAAGAAAAACTCCTTTTATTTAGTACTGGCAGACTTTCTGCCAGTACTTAAGATGGCGGGGACAATTGTGGGGTGGGGGAGGGAAGAGAACTGTTTGGGAGGGATCAGGGGGTGGGATGTGTCAGGTGGGAGGCTGATCTCTACCCTAAAGCTAAAATTAACCCTGCAAGCTCCCTACAACCTACCTAATTAACCCCTTCACTGCTGGGCATAATTTACGTGTGGTGCGCAGCAGCATTTAGTGGCCTTCTAATTACCAAAAAGCAATGCCAAAGCCATATAAGTCTGCTATTTCTGAACAAAGGGGATCCCAAAGAAGCATTTACAACCATTTGTGCCTTAATTGCAGAAGCTGTTTGTAAATAATTTCAGTGGGAAACCTAAAGTTTGTGACAAAATTTGTGAAAAAGTGAACTTTTTTTTTTATTTGATGACATTTGGCGGTGAAATGGTGGCATGAAATATACCAAAATGGGCCTAGATCAATACTTTGGGTTGTCTTCTAAAAAAAAATATATACATGTCAAGGGATATTCAGGTATTCCTGACAGATATCAGGGTTCCAATGTAACTAGCGCTAATTTTGAAAAAAAGTTGTTTGGAAATAGCAAAGTGCTACTTGTATTTATGGCCCTATAACTTGCAAAAAAAGTAAAGAACATGTAAACATTGGGTATTTCTAAACTCAGGACAAAATTTAGAAACTATTTAGCATAGGTGTTTTTTGGTGATTGTAGATGTGTAACAGATTTTGGGGGTCAAAGTTAGAAAAAGTGTGTTTTTTTCAATTTTTTCCTCATATTTTCAATTTTTTTTATAGGAAATTATAAGATATGATGAAAATAATGGTATCCTTAGAAAGTCCATTTAATGGCGAGAAAAACGGTATATAATATGTGTGGGTACAGTAAATGAGTAAGAGGGAAATTACAGCTAAACACAAACACCGCAGAAATGTAAAAATAGCCATTGTCATTAAGGGTAAGAAAATTGAAAAATGGTCCGGTCATTAAGGGGTTAATTACATTGTAGCTATCTTAGGGTTTATTTTACAGGTAAGTATTTATTTTTAAATAGGAATAATTTATTTAAAGATAGTGTAGTGTTATAGCTACAATATAATTATTAGTTATATTGTAGCTATATTAGGGTTTATTTTATAGGTAAGTATTTAGTTTTAAATAGGAATAACTAATTTAATAAGAGTGATATTTATTTAGATTTATTTAATTAATATTTAGGTTAGGGGGGTGTTAGGGTTAGGGTTAAATTTAGGTTTAGGGGTTAATAATTTTATTATAGGTTGCGGCGGTATAGGGGGGGCAGGATAGGGGTTAATAAATTTATTATAGGTGGCGACGGTGTAGGGGGGCAGATTAGGGGTTAATAAGTTTAATATAGGTTGCGGCGGGGTCTGGGAGCGGCGGTTTAGGGGTTAAACAATTTATTTAGTTGCAGCGGGGTAGGGGATCGGCAGGATAGGGGTTAATAAATGTATTATAGGTTGCGGCGGTATAGGGGAGGCAGGATAGGGGTTAATAGGTATAATGTAGGTTGCGGCGAGGTCCGGGAGCGGCAGTTTATGGGGTTAATAAGTTTATTAGAGTGGCGTTGGGCTTCGGGAGCGGCGGTTTAGGGGGTAATACATGTATTTAGTTGTGGCGGTGTAGGGGGGGCAGATTAGGGGTGTTTAGACTCGGGGTACATGTTAGGGTGTTAGGTGCAGACATCTCCCATAGGAATCAATGGGATGTCGGGCAGCAGCGAACATGAACTTTCGCTATGGTCAGACTCCCACTGATTCCTATGGGATCCGCCACCTCCAGGGCGGCGGATTGAAAACCAGGTACGCTGGGCCGGAAAAGTGCTGAGCGTACCTGCTAGTCATTTGATAACTAGCAAAAGGAGTCAGATTGTGCCGAACTTGCGTTCGGAACATCTGGAGTGTCGTAAGAATCGATCTGTGTCGGACTGAGCCCGGCGGATCGAAGCTTACGTCACTATATTCTACTTTAATTTTAAATAAATAAAAACTTACCTATGAAATAAATATAAACTTAAATAAATTAACCTAACATAACTAATCTAATAAAACAAAATATACTACCAATTAAAATATCTAAATTGCAAATTGAAAAAAACCTAACACTACGGAAAAAAAATAATCTAAATTACAACTAAAAAAAACCCAATCCTACGAAAAATTTAAATAATCTAAATTTACCGAAAATAATTAACTAACAGGAAGTGCTGAGACAATAAATGCCTGTGAAAGGGAAGACAGAAGCATTTTCCTTATACTGACATGGTCAGTTCATTTGGAATCAAGTCCGATCGTGTGAGCAGCACCTTTGGGAAAACCAACACAGCCGTTTGAACTTCTCCATTGGCGATCCGGCTTACTACACGATCCACAGCTGATCCTATTTACACCTCTCTCTACTTATCCACAGGTCTCCCGGGTGAGACCTCCAGCGTACTGACTGCTGGTCCTGAATGTCAGCCTGCCTTCACGCACCTAGTTGATTCAAGGTGCCACTCCATTTGTGAGTAGATTCTATGCATATTATTGTTTCACAGTTGTTGTAAACTGATTCACACTATGTTGGCGCCCCTTTTTCATCCCCAAAAATAATTAACACTAAGGGCTCGCTTCCATTGATTCGTTAAAAATGGAACCTTAAGCTACTGAAGTGTCCGACAGCTAAAAGTAATTTACGGCTCCATTTTAGTACCAGGTTTCCATTGAAATATTTTGCGCTTTGCGTGCAGTCGCTCTTTTCGTGTAGCTGTAAGTTAACGTTGTGTTAACGCTTCCATCTGACGTCGGATTTCTTGAAAATCAATTAGTTTCTAAGGTAACCCGACCTTACGCTATAGAATTTACGTTTAACGTCCATGCTCCTTACCTGTGATCACCTCTCAAGAAAAATAAAGATACACTTATCAATATTTTTAATAATCAAATACTATTTATTTTGTAATATAATTATATTTACCACTTCATAAATATAAGTAATATGTATTGCTGCCCTAGGCATAGGTCTAGTTTGAATTCTGTAGATATGTTCTTGCATATATTATTATATTTAAATATATACTGATATTTCTATTAGAATATAAGTTCAACTATTCCTATACATGAGACAACAATAAATATTACTTATAACAATTTATTTCTACATTAAAACACTTGCATTATTTGCAAGTTTTATAATTTCAATAGAAAATAGGTCTAAAAAAGCACGATTTTCCTACTCAACTAGGTGTAATATTTCTCAATGTATTGACATCCTCCAACAGTGTATTAACGGTTTGCGCTTTCATTGGAAACCTGGTATAATTTACTTTCTTCTATTACTTTCTATGGGACGTGAAGATTTTTTTCGGCAGCCGAAGTCAGGCTGCCAGTTTTGAGGTATAACGCGCCATTGGAAACAGTCGATAAACGAAATTGCTTCCGACAGCATATTTATCGTTTTGCGAGCGCGCAAACCGAATTACGGCTCAATGGAAACGAGCTACTGAAATCATATTGGTTGTTCAAATCAGCCAATAGGATTTCAGTAGCTCTCATCCTATTGGCTATTTTGAACAGCTAATATAATTTCAGAAGCTCTCATCCTATTGGCTGATTTGAATTTGAAGAATCAAATCAGCCAATAGGAATGCAAGGTACGCCATTTTGAAATGGCTACCTTGCATTCAACTTCAGTTACGGCGGCGACCATATGAAGAGGACGCTCAGCGCAGGATGGCATCGGCTTCCAGGATGGCTCAGCTCCGCGCCACCGGGATGAAGATAGAAGACCTCGCCGCCTGGTTAAAGATGGATGTCCGGACTTCAGCAACCGTGAGTAGATCTTCTGGGATTAGTGTTATTTTTTTGGGGGGGGGGGTGTTTTTTTTAAGATTAGGGTTTGGGCTTTGAAAAAGTGCTGAATGCAATGCAAAAGAGCTAAATGCCTTTTTAAGGGCAATGCCCATACAAATGCCCCTTTAGGGGCAATGGGTAGCTTAGGTTTTTTTTAGAGTTAGATTTTTTATTTTGGGGGGGTTGGTTGGGTGGTGGGTTTTACTGTTGGGGGGACTTTGTATTTTTTTACAGGTAAAAGAGCTGATTTCTTTATGTCAAAGCCCTACAAAAGGCCCTTTTAAGGGCTATCGGTAGTTTATTGTAGGCTGTTTTTATTTTGTGGGAGGCCTTTTTATTTTTATAGGGCTTATAGATTAGGTGTAATTGTTTTTATTTTTAATAATTTTGTTTATTTTTTTGCAATTTTAGTGTTTTTTATTTTTCGTGATTTTAGTGTTAATTATTTTTGGTAAACTTAGATTATTTAAATTTTTTGTAGGATTTGTTTTATTTTAGATTTTATAATTTTTTCGTAGTGTTTTTTAAATTTGTAATTTAGATATTTTAATTCGTAGTGTTTTTTAGTTTATAAGATTAGTTATGTTAGGTTAATTTATAGTTTAATGTTAGGTTTATATTTATTTTACAGGTACGTTTTTATTTATTTAAAGATAGTTATATTGTAATTTTAATTTAAAGTTAGGGGGTGTTAGGTTTAGGGGTAACCAGTCTCATTAGTACTGGAACTTCCCTCATAGAATTTTAGAAAGACAAATTTTAGCTTGAGTTGTTTATCTCATTATACAGGGTTCTGTTGTGAATGTGAGGCACCAACAATACCATATAAGGTAAAAAAAATGTAGTTTGATTTCTCTCCATGTTTTGAGTTTTTGATCATCAGTACCTTTGAGAGATCACCTTAGTCCTCACCGTAACTCTGCCATACAATCCAGTCTGTCCTTTAAAAAAAAGCTTAAAGGGACATTAAACACTAAATACATGCTAGATAAAATGATGCATTCAAAGAAAAGTTTAGTCCATGACTAACATGTAGATGTATTTTTTAAAGTTTCATTAGTTGTTTAAAAAGTGACAAAATAAGTGTAAAGTTTTAGTGTCTATAAAACACTGGGAGCTGCCATGTTGTAACTTGTGCTACCTTCTCTGCTGTGGCCAATTAGGGACAGTTATAAATAGGTCATTAGAGTGTGCAGCCAATGGTTGTGCTGGATTTAACAGTGTTCTGCACTTCCATTTCTAACAGGAACTGAAAAGCTCACAATTTCAGAATGGAATTACAGGCAAAGAGGACAAAATAAATAATGAAAGTATATTGCAGAGTTGTTTTATATATACAATTTATCATTTTATATTACCATCTCAAAGTGTTTAATGTTCCTTTAAAGTGAATGTAAATTTTGATGCTAAAGTGCCCGGTTTTTAAAACTTCGATTAAAAACAGGGGCACTTTAATTCATAAAAATTTTCATTTCACTCCTTTTGTGAAAAAAAACTTACCTTTTAATCTTCATAGCAGCTCCAGCTTCCTCCACCTGTTTCAAAGCCTCTTCCTGGGTCTAAAATGAGGCATCGGCTTCCTCCAATCACAGCAGTGAATCAGACACTGAATCCCCCGGGGGGAAGCTGTGATTGGAGAATGACCTATCAATCATTTCTGACATCAGAAATGGCTTGTGAGACCGGAGAAAGCTGGAGCTGCTGGGAAGTTTAAAAGGTAAGTTTTTTTGTCACAACAGGAGTGAAATGTAAATTTTTATGAATTAAAGTGCCCCTGTTTTTAATCAAAGTTTTAAAAACCGGGCACTTTAGCATCAAAATTTACATTCACTTTAATCACTGTTTCCAGGGTCTTTACCCTACTCCACTGGATGCTTCTTCCATCCTCTCACTCATCCCTCTTAGTAAATTGACCACTAATCTTTAAAACTACACTGCTATTAAAATAGAGAATTAAAAGCTTAGCTGTTTACATATGTGGGACTCATTTTTTTGTTATCATTTGGTGTAAATATGTTTAAATGTTTCTTTCATGATTCAGAAGCACTGCAGGGCAGACATTTTGTAAGAATTTAATATACGTGCACAGCGGAAAATTTGTTTTGGTTCGTTTTGGACCGATTCGGATTTTTTTGAATTTCGTTTCAGATCGACTCGAATTCAGATACATTTGAATGTATTTGTTTCGGATTCATTCGGATTCGAATAAATTCGGATGTATTCATTTCGGATTCAGGAGATCGGCATGTGTTATGTTGATTCAGACGGTTCCAAGTTACACAAACAGAATTATTTCACTGTTCTAGCTCACTAAATCTCACTAAATTTAATTTTTATACTGAATTGTGATTAGTCCATGGCCATTCGAATGTAACGAATAAATCCAAACTAATTCGGATTTATTTGTTACAAGTGTATTCAGATTAGTTTAGTTTCGTTGCTAGGGTAATTCGGCAATTCGAATCGATTCAAATCACCGAATTTGGCAAATTCATCCAAACTTCGATTCAGAACAAAACAAAACGCATATGTCTAATTTAATCCATTTGCAAGAGCACTAGATGGAAACTTTTTTTAAATTGTATTCTCTGTCTGAATCACAGAAGATAGCATCTGCTGCTATCAAATTTAGTTCTTTCTTTTCCTGGAATTTGTTAAAGTTCAGCTCCTTTCCTTGGGAGAATACCTAGGAAGGTTCAACAGTGTGCCCATGATTTAAACGCTATGGGCTAGATTACAAATGAAGCGAAAACAATAGCACAAGGTGCATTATCTTGCGTTTGCTCTAAGAATAAAGCACAGTCTGATACAACAAGTAAATGGTAAAACATATCAGCCAGAGCATCTTAACGCGTATTAATGGATAGTACAGGGAGCGTTATTAAAAAGCTCACTCCACTCATATTACAAGTGGTGGGCAAAGTGTAATCCAAAATGCAGCTGTAAAATGTAGTGCTGTTTGAGACCTGAAGTAAACCATTGCTATTATAAATTTAGTATAGAACTACATGAAGAACCCCAATACGTGCTCACCTCAGCTTAGTGCAGTGTCGGCTTAGTGCTCAAGTGATAACTGACATGAATATTACTCTGCACCCCAATAGAGATCTAATATGTGAGGGATTTAGTGCACCTGCGCTATCTGTTATGCAGATGTTAACACGCCCTAGAATATTGCTCAAGCAATAAAATATAACTTTAGAGCACAAAATAGAAGCTCTGTAGATTGTACTTGAGTGATATTAACACACAATAGAGCTACATAATTTTTGCTCTCCACTTGCAATTTAATCCTAGTATGAAAAAAGTGATGTTAATATGTTATGTTTGAACATATTTTATATTACTATTCTTATTAATAAACATTATATAATACAAATGTGTTTTGTTTTTGGGATGCTAGGAAGTGATAGTGTTGGTTGAAATATAAATAGGAACATTAATTACAGTAGAATTGCATAATCCACACTTAGTAAAAAGACATTGCAATAGCACTTACTCTGAACATGATCGATAGACTATTTTTCTGATATTTCAAAGATTGCTTCTATTTCCCTGCCCTTTGTATCATGTGACCGCCATCAGCCAATTACAGACTAATATACATACACAATGTGAAGTCTTGCACATGCTCAGAAAGTATCCATGACAGTTTAATTTTGACTTTAGGGTACATTTATGTACAAACTGGCTGAACAAAAAGTAAACTAACTAGCATTGAAAAACATCACAGTACTTAAATTGCAGCTCATCAAAAATTCACAGCAAACTGGATCATTGTTGATGTGAAGGGAGGAAAAAAATATCAACATCTTATTCAGCAAACTTACTAGAGATATAAAATGACTAATAAAAGCAACCTAATGTTTAGGCATGGAAACAAAAGATGCTATTTTGAGAAGGGAAAATGCAAATAAGAGTGTACAAAGTTACTGTAGCTGTATTATATGGATCAAGTTTTAAAATATGCTTTTTTATATACACTGTAAAACAGGGACTGTTAGAAATAATTGGTGTCATATGTGCTTTTGCCATGCGCACGAAGTGCATACCCATTGCAGAATTAGTGGGCAGCATTATAGCTAAGTGCATATTGTTCCTGAATTCTAATGGTGTACACCTGAAAGGAATGATCATTAAAATATGCAAATAAATGTCAGAGAGCAAAAAATGCTATGTGATTGTTTAATGGGAGCAAATAATATATATATATATATTGCACACAAGACCTGTGCTTATTACTTATTTTAATATGATTTTGATTTTTGCTTTGTTGCAATATTTTTTTATTTTTTTATTAAATATTTATTCTCTATGATTTCTTGGATGATCCTTTTTAAAGTTATTTATGCAATATTCATATTTCACAAAGTGTTTAACTATTTATGTAATGCAAGTATTTAATATTCCAATGTTATTCACATAAGAGAATATGTTCTAAGTATTTTTAAATAGATGTTTCTATATATATATATATATATATATATATATATATCTGTACATATCTATACCTATATATAATATAATTTTTTTTATATATATATGTATATATATATATATATATATATATATATATATATATATATATATATATATATATATATATATATATATATATAAAACACGGAAGGGGACTGCACTCCAAGACCGTACCGGGTACACATCCCATGAACCAGCAACATGCTCAGCCCTGGGTGCTCAGTGGCACTCACAAAAAGCTGTGCTGTCACCAGAGTCACAGGCAGTTAACCCCAGACAGGAGTGGGTGCAAGAACCATAGGGGAATTACAAAACAAATTAATACAATACATAGAAAAAACCCTGCACTCACCAGCACGTTCACAGTTAAGATTTAAAAGCAAAAATGGAAAGGTTAGTTACCACATCTGGCCAAATGGGACAAGCCCAGGTACCACGTCAAGGTCCTTGCCAATACCTGAGACCCTAACACAGCCACACAATGCAAGCTCTCAAATCCAAACAAACTGGGAACAAGGGAGGGGTGCACAGGCATATGTAATCACCCAGAAATATACAAAACGCGGAAGGGGACTGCACTCCACTCCTGTCTGGGGTTGTATATTTCTGGGTGATTACATATGCCTGTGCACCCCTCCCTTGTTCCCAGTTTGTTTGGATTTGAGATCTTGCATTGTGTGGCTGTGTTAGGGTCTCAGGTATTGGAAAGGACCTTGCCGTGGTACCTGGGCTTGTCCCATTTGGCCAGATGTGGTAACTAACCTTTACATTTTTGCTTTTAAATCTTAACTGTGAGCTTGCTGGTGAGTGCTGGGTTTTTTCTATGTGTTGTATTAATTTGTTTTGTAATTCCCCTATGGTTCTTGCACCCACTCCTGTCTGGGGTTAACTGTCTGTGACTCTGGTGACAGCACAGCTTTTTGTGAGTGCCACTAAGCACACAGGGCTGAGCATGTTGCTGGGTCATGGGATGTGTACCCGGTCCGGTCTTGGAGTGCAGTCCCCCCCCGTGTTTTGGATATTTCTGGGTGATTACATATGCCTGTGCACCCCTCCCTTGTTCCCAGTTTGTTTGGATTTGAGAGCTTGCATTGTGTGGCTGTGTTAGGGTCTCAGGTATTGGAAAGGACCTTGACATGGTACCTGGGCTTGTCCCATTTGGCCAGATGCGGTAACTAACCTTTCCATTTTTGCATTTAAATCTTAACTGTGAGCTTGCTGGTGAGTGCAGGGTTTTTTCTATGTGTTATATATATATATGTGTATTTATGAATAAATAGAACATATTCTTCTATGTGAAGAATATTGGAATGTGAAATATTAATATATCATGGGCTAGATTACAAGTGAAGAGCAAATGGTTTTGCGCTAGCACAATTATGATTTCGCAATCCATTTTTCTTCAACTGATATTAAAAGTCGGGAGAAATCGCGATTGCACTAGCGCAATAGCCTTTTCCACTTTAATCTCTACAGCGATCTAAGAGATGTGGTAAACTGTGTTCCGAAATAAAAAAAGTTGCACAAAACACATCAAAAATATTTTACAAAGTACACTTACACCAATAAATAAACTGTTAACTTCTAAACCGCCATCCCCCCATATCACAAAGTACCTAAATAAACTGTTAACCCCTAAACTGCCATCCCCCCATAGCAAACACTAAATAATACTATGAACCCCTAAAACACCACCCCCACATTGCAAACACTGAATAATACTATGAACCCCTAAACCGCCATCCCCCCCACATCGCAAACTACCTAAATAACCTATTAACCCCTAAACCGCCATCACCCCACATCGCAAACTACCTAAATAAAATATTAAAATTCTAGCTACCTTAAAATAAAATGAAAATTTACCTGTAAGATTAAATTAAAACCTAATCTTACCTATATAAAAAACTACCATTACAAAAAAATCCTACCATTTACAAAAACAAACTACCATTTACAAAAAAATATCATTTACCAAAAAAATACCATTACAAAAAATAAAAAATCCTACCACTACAAAAATTAACAAACTGAGGCCTAGATTACAAGTTTTGCGGTAGCTGAAAAAGCAGCGTTAACAGGTGCTAACGCTGCTTTTTTCCTACCACTGGTATTACAAGTCTTGCAGGTTTAGGGGCACGCACACTTTTTTGGCCTTACTGCAAAACGACTTACGTAAACTTCGTAAAGTCTTTTTTCTATGGGACTTTCCTACCGCTGGTATTACGAGTCTGTTCTGGGAGGCCAAAAAGTGAGCGATACACCCTCTACCGCCAAGATTCGAACCGCATTTGAAAGTCAGTAGTTAAGAGTTTTATGTACAACGCGATACCATAAAACTCATAACTAAACTGCTACAAAGTACACTAAACACCAATAAACTACCTATTAACCCCCTAAACCGAGGCCCTCCCACATTGCATACACTATAATAAATTTATTAACCCCTAATCTGCCGCTCCGGACATCGCCGCCACCTACATTATATTTATTAACCCCTAATCTGCCACCCCCAATGTCACTGCAACCTACCTACACTTATTAACCCCTAATCTGCCGCCCCCGACATTGCCGCCACTATAATAAACATATTAACCCCTAAACGGCCGCACTCCCGCCTCGCAAACATTAGTTAAATATTATTAACCCCTAATCTGCTGTCCCTAACATCGCCGCCACCTACCTACATTTATTAACCCTAATCTGCTTCCCCCAACGTCGCCGCCACTATATTAAAGTTATTAACCCCTAAACCTAAGTCTAGCCCTAACACCCCCTAACTTAAATATAATTTAAATAAATCTAAATAAATATTCATATCATTAACTAAATTATTCCTATTTAAAACTAAATACTTACCTATAAAATAAACCCTAAACTAGCTACAATATAACTAATAGTTACATTGTAGCTAGCTTAGGGTATATTTTTATTTTACAGGCAAGTTTGTATTTATTTTAACTAGGTAGAATAGTTATTAATTAGTTATTAACTATTTAATACCTAACTAGTTAAAATAAATACAAAAGTACCTGTAAAATAAAACCTAACCTAAGTTACACTAACACCTAACACTACACTATAATTAAATAAATTAACTAAATTAAATACAATTAAATAAATTAAATTAAATTAGCTAAAGTGCAAAAAAAACAAACACAGATAAAAAAACAAATTACAGATATTTAAACTAATTACACCTAATCTAATAGCCCTATCAAAAAATAAAAAAAAACAAGCCTAAACTAAGCTATCAATAGCCCTTAAAAGGGCCTTTTGCGGGGCATTGCCCCAAAGTAATCAGCTCTTTTACCTGTAAAAAAACATACAAACAACCCCCCAACAGTAAAACCCACCAACCACACAACAAACCCCCCAAATAAAATACTAACTAAAAAAAATAGGATTGAGCTTGCATTCTATTGGCTGATTAGAACATTATAGTGTAGTGTTAGGTGTTATTGTAACATAGGCTAGGTTTTATTTTACAGGTACTTTTGTATTTATTTTAGCTAGGTAGTTATTAAATAGTTAATAACTATTTAGTAACTATTCTACCTAGTTACAATAAATACAAACTTGCCTGTAAAATAAAAATAAATCCTAAACTAGATACAATGTAACTATTAGTTATATTGTAGCTAGCTTAGGGTTTATTTTATAGGTAAGTATTTAATTTTAAATAGGAATTATTTATTTAATGATAGGTATATTTACTTAGATTTATTTAAATTATATTTAAGTTAGGGGGTGTTAGGATTAGACTTAGGTTTAGGGGTTAATAATAGGCGACGTTGGGGGCGTCAGATTAGGGGTTAATAAATGTAGGTATGTGGCGGCGATGTTAGGGACGGAAGTTTATGGGTTAATAATAATAAACTAGTGTTTGCTATGTGGGAGTGCGGCGGTTTAGGGCTTAATATGTTTACTATAGTGGTGGCGAGGCTGGGGCCGGCAGATTAGGGGTTAATAAGTGTAGGTAGGTTGCGGCGACATTGGGGCGGCAGATTAGGGGTTAATAAATATAATGTAGGTGTTGGCGATGTTGGGGGCAGCAGATTAGGGGGTTCATAAGTATAATGTAGGTTGCTGCGGTGTCCGGTGCGGCAGATTAGGGGTTAATAATTATAATGTAGGTGTCGGCGATGTCGGGGGCGGCAGATTATTGGTTAGTAAGTGTAAGATTAGGGGTGTTTAGACTCGGGGTTCATGTTAGGGTGTTAGGTGTAAACATACATTTTATTTTCCCATAGGAATCAATGGGGCTGCGTTAGTCAGTTATACGCTGCTTTTTTGCAGGTGTTAGACTTTTTCTCAGCCGGCTCTCCCCGTTGATTCCTGTGGGGAAATTGTGCATGAGCACGTTACACCAGCTCACCGCTGACTTAAGCAGCGCTGGTATTGAAGTGAGATTTGGAGCAAAGTTTTGCTCTACGCTCACTTCTTGTCTTTTAACAACAGGTTTCTGAAAACTCGTAATACCAGCGCTGCAGGAAAGTGAGCAGTGAGAAAAAACTGCTCTTTAGCACCGCACCCCTGTTACCGCAAAACTCGTAATCTAGGCTAAAATTACCAAAAATAAAAATAAATAATCCTATTCTTATACCCCTTAGAAAACACCCTAAAATAAAAGAATAAACCCTATTCTAAAAATAAGCTATTAATAGCCCTTAAAAGGGCCTTTTGTAGGGCATTGCCCTAAAGCGATCAGCTCTTTTGTTTAAAAAAAAAAAAAAAACACTAACCCCCTTTCATTACAACCCCCCCAAAATAAAAAATAAAAAATCCTTAACTACTCATTGCCCCGAAAAGGGAATTTTGATGGGCATTGCCGTTAAAAGGGCATCCAGCACTTTTGCTGCCCAAAATAAAAACAAACCCTATAATCTAAAATAAAAAACACCCCCCAAAAAAACAAAACCTAACTCTAAACCCAAAGTTGTTACTCATCGGTGGCCTCCATCTTCATCCCAGTCACGGTCTATCCTCTATCTTCAGCCTGGTGGCAGCAGCGAGTTAATGGTAGGTTGTTCTTTTTTTTTTTTAATGGTAGGATTTTTTATTTTTTGCAATGTAATTTTTTTTTAGTTATGGTAGTTTTTTTTAGGTAAGATTAGGTTTTAATTTAATTTTACAGGTAAGTTTTTATTTTTTATTTTAAGGTAGTTAGGATTTTTTTGATAAATTTATGGGTATTTTAATTTGGGTTGTTAGGGGATGTTAGGTTAGGGGGTTTAGATGATAGTTTATTACTTTGTTTGTGGGGGGATGGTGGTTTAGGGGTTAATAGATTATTTAGTTACTTTGCAATGTGGCGAGACATCGGTTTAGGGGTTTATAGATTATTTAGATACTTTGCAATGCGGGGGATGGCAGTTTAGGGGTTAATAGATTATTTAGATACTTTGCAATGTGGGGGGAGATGGTGGATTAGTGGTTAATACTTTTAATTAGTGTTTGTTATGTGGGGGATGGTGGTTTAGGGTTAATACTTTTAATTAGTGTTTGCAATGGGGGGAGATAGCGAATTGGGGGTTAATAGGATAGGGGCTTATGGTAGGGTGTTATATTTTTTACGGTAGTAGCATTTTAAGAAAGAAATTGTACCAACAAATTAAATTCTGAGAGTGGTTTAAACCAAATCAGTTTGTGAGCTGACTGATAATGTTATGAGAATTTCCTTGTCAATATACTGCGCAGGATATTCCTCCTAATCCCTATAGAGGACTAGATTACGAGTGGCACACTAGCATTTGTGCTCAAGCAAAAAGGGGTTTATCATGGCTGTTTGTGCATGTTCAGTTTCCTCCTCGTATTACAAGTTGAAAGTAAACGTGATCACAAAACACATCAAAAATACATTACAAAGTAAACTTATACTAATAATAGCACCATCTAATAAAATTTATTAAAAGAACATATTGCATAAAAAAGTTACAAGGGCTCAAAGATATGAGGTCTCAGGTGTTAGAAAGAAAAGGCAGGCAAAGGGCTTTAACATTGAGATACATACATATACATGTCTAGAGATATCAAATAAATACATATGTACACATACAGGTATATAAACATATTTATGTGCATTGGAGCCTTTTGCAGTTAAAGGGACATAATACTCATATGCTAAATCACTTGAAACTGATGCAGTATAACTGTAAAAAGCTGACAGGAAAATATCACCTGAGCATCTCTATATAAAAAAGGAAGATATTTACCTCACAATCTCCTCAGCTCAGCAGAGTAAGTTCTGTGTAAAAAGTTATACTCAGCTGCTCCCAGCTGCAGGTAAAAAAATTAAAAAAAATGAAGAAATGAACAGCAGCCAATCAGCATCAGCAGTGCTGAGGTCATGAACTCTTTTACTGTGATCTCATGAGATTTGACTTAACTCTCATGAGATTTCATAGTAAGCTTCCTTTACCTGATTGGTGAAATAATATGAGAGTGCACAATGCTCATCCCTTCTGCTGTCCTAGGACAGACACACTAAAATGCTGCTTAGAAATCCTTTACAATGAGAGGTGGCTACTGAGGAACTTTTGAGGTAAAATATTTTTCTTTTTTACATAGAGATGTTCAGGTGATATTTTCTAGACAGCTTTTTACAGCTATGCTGCATCATTTTCAAGTGTTTAAACATTTGGGTATTATGGCCCTTTAAGTAGATAAAAGCACGTAAAAGCATATTTATGCAACATTCATATTTAATAATACTACTTTGATAATAATAATAATAATAAAAAATGTTTATTTACTGTAAATATTTCACATTCCAATGTTCTTCACATAGAAGAATATGTTCTAAATATTTGTAAATAGATATTCCTATATATATATATCTGTGTATATCTATACCTATAATCATCTATACAGTGTATATATAGGTATAGATATATATTGCACCAAAATGGAGAAATAATTATTTATGAATAAATAGAACATATTCTGCTACTTAAAGAACATTGGAATGTGAAATTTTCATATTTTGATGTTGGCTTTACTTAGTGCTCTTGAGAGTATGGGATCGGGTTTGCTGGCCAATTGGGTGCTAGTTTTTTTGCTCCTTGGATTTTTATGGAGGAACACGTCATCATGCGCACAATAGTTTACTTTCAACCCTACACTCACAAAAAGTTTACTTCTAGCACAATTATTGCTCAAGCCGGAGCATTAAATAGCACTCCAATTGTAATCTGGCCCAGATTGCTTGCTTTATCCTGTGCTGGCATTGCACCCAGCTATAACATCGCGTCCGGACAATTGATATCTGTCACACCTTGGAGGAGTAACATTTTTTTTAGGTTCTCTTGTAACATCCATTCTTACCTATAATCTCCAGCTTCTTATCTTAAATTGTGTCATCCAAGGCCAGAGAGACACATATACTAATAGTTTAGTGCATTATAAATGAATACTCCTGAATATTATGCATTTTAGTATGTTATGCCCATTATTGTGAACAGGAAATACTACTTTATAGTTAATGTACTTTTAATCATGACAGAATATTAAGATGGTCCCATAAAGGATTGGTTTTATGAGAAACATACTGGTGCTGTGGACATTATATTTCAGTTATTTAAAAACAAAAAAACTCACTAATGCATAGTATGCTATTTATTTTATATTTAACAATATTTCCTTCTTTTGTGAGAGTTGTAAAATAGAATTAAATAATAAACCTGTAAATAGCACAATTAATTAAATAAAGCTACAATTGTGTAGATTTTATATGGTCTTGAATTCTGAAATTCTGAATATGTTTATTAGCTGCACACTGTGGTAACAGTGTGATGAACATATACTGTACATTAAAAATTAATATAACTGCACAAGAAGACAAAATTAAGTAAAATTGCATAGTCTGCATATAAATATATATATCTATATATATAAATATATACTCTTTATATATACTGTATATACAGTATATATATATATATATATATATATATATATATATATATATATATGAGACTGAAAGCATATATATAGAGGCGCTAGACTGAAAGGGCAAAAACATATGTATATATACAATAAAGTATATCTATATAATTACTAGAAGACAAGAATCCCCTCTGAGCAAAAAACCAACCACAGAGCAGCTGTCCCTTTAAGGAGAGTGGGAGCTGCACCAAGACAGAGAGAGGTTTCCCTAGCTTGCGCAGCACTCCCTCTCCACAGAATGTGAAACAACAAGAGAGCGATAAAAGGGGACTATGTAGCGCTGGTTGTATAGAAATATATTGAACACGATAGATTTATGTTAGGAAATGACGTGGAAAACAGCAAAACACATAGTAAATGTACCAGCATAAAGTATGTGAGATTATGCACTATACATGTCTATCTATGAAAAAATGACAGTCACAAATGCTAAACACTGATGTGGTATGACTGGGTAGTTTAAAAGTTCCGGACTTAGAATTTAAGTGAGGTGCACACTTACAAGACTTAACCTCAATCGTATGAGGTAAGTGATCAGCACATCAGGGAATTCTTCTCAGTGGTTTAAGCTGGCCCCTTAGGATGTTGGTGAAACTTCATATAGTTGGTTCGCCTGTTTCCCTCTGCTTTCTTGGGTATAGGTGAAACTTCAGGATGTTAGCACACTGGTTTCCCTCGGCCTCTCCAAGTATGGTTTCTCTCAGGATAGGGTGGGTGTTCCAGCCGTATATATGAAAGAAAAGAGGCTCGAAATAGTGTGATATTGTTAAAAGATCATACACTTTATTCACATACACACACTCCTAAAAATGTCTGCTTACATCAGATATCCTCACAGATATGAGGTATATATACAGCGGTATAAGCACACACAGACAGTGCAATCCTGTTTCTGCACTCTTTTAAAGCAATGGTTGTAAGTGGCCACAAACAAATGTAGCCCGTTAATAAGTCAAAGTCTTATTAGTAAGTTAGTATACACCAGGGAATCTGGTATAGAATCAGTCCAATGGGATACATTGTTTCTTGTTCTTTGGCGTCCTTCCAAGAATCTGCACACCAGTGAGGAGAGCAACATATGCTGGACTCTTAAGGGGAAGGTTGTGTGGTTAAGTTTCTGCACTCCTTACCACGGTCTCTAGCATTGTGTATAAGCTCAATTTGAGCAATTACTTGATTGTATTGCCAATCCGATTGTATTTGGTGGTCTCTGCAGCTCTTGTGGCGCTTTTTATACTTATATTTTAATAAATCCATTTTATTCAAATATCCGGTTCAAGCAACTGTTTACCCAACAGTATAACATTGGGTGTGCGCATAAACCTGAGCTTGGCTATAGCTCCATCCCATGTGAGTAAGCACTTGTACACACGCATTCTACATTTGAAAAGGTTACAGAATTACGCTATGTGGCATTTCTTTCTTTCTTTTCATATGAGGATCAAAAGAAAATAGAAGCGTGAAGATTGTAGAAGAACATACATATCCTTATATGAACTTTTATAAGCATTTAGTTTATTTTAAGTATACTTTATCACTTGTCACGTTCATTACTTTATCACATTTATGTCACATAGAATCAGTCCGTTTCAATTTTGTTTGGTCTAACGCGTTTCAAAGGCTGAGTCTCTGAAGAAGAAGGAGTTATTTTACTAATAAGACTTATCAGTCCTTAGTGAACCAGACTGGTGGTAGTTTATATACTCTCCTTAGAAGTCCAGCCATATAGGTATATCATGTTATTCCCTTCATAACCTTTCACAACATGATGACCTTTTGAGTGAGCATCCACTTGACCCTGATTATGTAAATGAGCTGGAATAACATTGCAGGTTATATGAGGTCCTGAACAGCAGACAGGTATGAAACATATGAGAAATAAGTTATTTAATGTACAGTTCACTAAGAACATGTCTAATTAAAAAAATAGTTCAGCATAGAATTCTGTTATACAAGTATTTTTTTTTATTATAAAAATAATGTATTTTCATTTATGCAAGACACATATTTACTTCCAACATCATTGAAATAGTTTTTCATTTGTATATATTTTGATTCTTCCAAATATATTATACATTTATGTCAAAAGTTAAAATATAATTAAGATTACAGTAATAGTTATAGAAACCGATGGCTAGATTACGAGTTGTGCGTTAGGCTTAAAAAGCAGCGTTAGCCGGTCCTAATGCTGCTTTTTAACGCCCACTGGTATTACGAGTCTTGCATACTATTATATATAAAGGGATCTAAAGCTGACCTTGAGAATAATTGCCCAAACAAAATGTGCGTATAAAGGTTAAATGTGTATACATA
Source organism: Bombina bombina (assembly GCF_027579735.1). NCBI lineage: Eukaryota > Metazoa > Chordata > Amphibia > Anura > Bombinatoridae > Bombina > Bombina bombina. Next base: position 172,672,538 of record NC_069507.1, read on the forward strand.
CATTAACGTTGCTAAGGTTATTGTGATGGAGAGTGTATCTTTACTAACAACTAACTAACTTTACTAGCAACTTACGGCTAGATTGCGAGTCTTGTGTTAGCCTTAAAAAGCAGCGTTGAGAGGTCCCAACGCTGCTTTTTAACGCCCGCTGGTATTACGAGTCTTGCAGGTAAAGGTGTACCGCTCACTTTTTTGGCCAGACTTGGAAATACCGCAAATCCACTTACGTAAATTGGGTATCCTCTTTTTTCAATGGGACTTGCATAGCACCAGTATTACGAGTCTGACAAAAAGTGAGCGGTAGACCCTCTCCTGTCAAGACTGGTACCGCATTTTAAAGTCAGTAGTTAAGAGTTTTACACGACAACGCTGTAGCATAAAACTCTTAACTAAAGTGCTAAAAAGTACACTAACATCCATAAACGACCTATTAACCCCTAAACCTAGGCCCTCCCTCATCGCAAACACAGAAAAAAAATGTAACCCCTGATCTGCCGAACCAGACATCGCCGCCACTATAATAAATATATTAACCCCTACACTGCTGCACTCCCACATCGCAAACACTAGTTAAATATTATTAACCCCAATCTGCCGCCCCCAACATCGCCGCCACTATATTAAAGTTATTAACCCCTAAATCTAACCCTAACCCTAACACCCCCTAACTCAAATATAATTTAAATAAATCTAAATAAATATAACTATCATTAACTAAATTATTCCTATTTAAAACTAAATACTTACCTATTAAAATAAACCCTAAGCTAGCTACAATATAACTAATAGTTACATTGTATCTAGCTTAGGGTTTATTTTATTTTTTTTAATTTTTTTTATTTTTTTTTAATTAATAATAATTTATTAAGCAGGTATTTAAACAAACATACATATATTCCTTTTTAATTTTTATATAATAGCTAAATATAAATATATATTTATATATACAATGCAACTCACTATTAAACTACCTAGTAGTTTGTCCACTTCTTTTTTATTTTTATTTTTATTTTTTTTATTTTTTTTTTTATTGGTAGGAAACAAAAGAATTATACATAAACCAAGGAGACGCAGCTCCAATCTGACAGTATAAAGTTTGCAAAAGTAACAAGTGGAGGTTTGCGTCAAATTAATTGAAACAAAATTTCAAAACTTACAAGGTACTGTGGACAGAGACGACCTGTCGAGCCTTGATTCATGGCTGACAAGTCTGAGAGCAGGGGGGGGGTGGTCATAAGGTCTGACCGTACAACAGATTTTCTAAGGGGGAGATAGGAGGGTGGGGGAGAAGGGGAGTGGTAGGAAGGGATGGGGAAGTGGTATGAAGGATAATGTGAGAATATGAGAAGGGGAGTAAAGACCACCCAGATAAGAGTGTGATTATGTTAAATAGGCAACTGTCGTAAGGGGGATATGGGCGTGGAGCTATGTATCTTGGGCAGTTGCATTTGGCCTCCAGTCTGTATTTTGAGACTCCTTCCAGTCAGCCCAGATCAATTCAAACAGGTCAGATTTATTTAGTTTGTGAAAGATATCCTTTTCCATTGTATAAAAGTATGCCATATTATTACAGATCATTGCCCAACTTGGGGCTCGTTCCTTCTTCCAGGAGCATGCAACAGAGTACTTAATAGTCATGAATAAGTAGATGCAGATATACTCGTGGTTTTTAGGTAGAGAGTGTAGGTTTAAGTGAAGGAGGGCTGAATCAGCTAGCCTGGGTAATCTAATACCCATGCCCTGTAGGACCGAAAAGCATTTTGACCATAGAGGCTGGATCACGGGGCACTCCCACCATATATGTAGTGCGTTACCCCTGTGGCCACAATTCCTCCAACATTTGGGGGACACTGCCGGAAATATTTTCGCTAACCTAGTGGGTACGTAGTACCAGTGAGTGAGAAGTTTGAAATAAGTTTCGTATAACGTAGTGCAATGTATAGCTTTCTGGGTCAGGGAGAAAGCTTGTTCCCACTCCTCCTGGGAAGTGTGCCTACCCGTCAGCGTCTCCCATCGGGAAAGATGGGAAAGAGTCTCCGGGTCTTGGGATCCCCCTAGTAGCATGTAATGGACTGAGAGAGGCCTACATAGCCTATCTCCTCTCGTCCAGATGGACTCCCAGAGAGTCAAGGGCCTAACCAAGGTAGGCTTAAAACCCCAACTGCTCAAGAAGCTCTTAATCCTCTGATACTCAAAGGGTAGGTACGATGGGATCGGAACCTCTGCACCAATTTGGGATAATTGTTTAAAAGAGTCTCGAGGGGACGTGGACCAGAGGTCTGCTACATTGTTAATTCCTAGTTGGACCCACTTGTTAGGGTGAGAGTCTTGGAGGCCCGATAAAAGGCCTGCTATGGAAGCGACTGGGGAAGGATGCGGGGCCACATGAGGATGATGTCGTATTCTGTCCCAAAAGCTGAGGCATTCGCAGACCACCGGGTTGGTTAAGACAAGCTCCCTACGACAATGTGGCGGGGTCCAAATTAAGTCTCGTAAGGCGATTTGGAAGGGCAGCGAAGCCTGTTCAATGGATTTCCATTTGGCATCTGACGACTTTACCCCCCATTGAGACACATGGGTAAGCATTGCACCCTCGTAATACCGTATCACCGACAGTGAAGCTATGCCCCCCGAAGATTTGGGAAGTTGAAGTATTCTATGTGCGACTCTAGGGGGTTTATCTAACCAGATAAATTTGGTAAACCCACTTTGGAATTGAAGGAGCAGATGCCTTGGTATTTTAATAGGCAGGCAGCGGAATAGGTATGTCAGCTTGGGAAGGAAGGACATTTTCAATGCCGTAATCCTACCCAGCCAGGAAACATGCTGAAGATTCCAGTCCTTCTGCAGGGAACGGAGGGAAGTTAGGAGAGGGAGATAGTTGTCTTTTATTATTTGGGGAAAGCTACTAGAGATCCTGACACCCAAGTGTAGGACAGAGTGTTCAGTCCAGTCGAATTTATAAGCCTCAGTAAGAGAAACTAATTGTGCCTTAGTAAACCCCTGCGTATACACTTGTGTTTTTGATAAATTCAGTTTATAGTAAGAGTGGGCCCCGAAGGTGGTGAGTATATCAAGGAGCCTAGGGATCGCTTGAGCAGGGTGTGATAGAAACAAAGTTACATCGTCAGCAAAGAGTGCTATTTTATGCACAGTGCCCGACAAGGTGACTCCTTTTATTTGAGGGTCAGATCTGATCTGCTCAGCCAAGGGTTCTATGGAGAGGGCGAATAAGAGTGGTGAATGGGGGCACCCCTGTCTGGTGCCATTTGTGATATGAAAGAGAGGGGAGCGAAAACCCAGACCACACACAGAGGCGGTAGGAGTGGAATATAAAGCTTGAACGGCCGTTATGAAGTCGGGGGGGAAGTGGAATCTCTTGAGGACTGCCCAGAGGTACTGCCATCTAACCCGGTCAAACGCCTTCTCGGCGTCAAGCGACATAACCGCCAACGGCTTACGGAGACGTGAGGAAGAAGTGAGTATGTTGAGGAGGCGTCTCGTGTTGTCTGGGCCCTCTCGGAGGGGGACAAATCCCACCTGGTCCGAGTCGATAAGGGAGGGAAGTAGTTTAGCAAGACGATTAGCGAGTATCTTTGAATAAAACTTGATGTCCGTATTTATTAGAGAGATGGGTCTGTAACTTGCACAGAGCGATGGGTCTTTGTCCGGTTTTAGGATGGTGACAATATTGGCTTCTAGAAATTCACTCTTAAAGTGGCCCTCCTCTCTAGCTAGATTATAGAATTTTAGGAGCAACGGGGCAAGTTCCTGAGCATAAGCCTTGTAGAAATATGCCGGGTATCCGTCAGGGCCCGGGGACTTAAAGGACTTTGCGCTCCTAATAACTCTCAAGACCTCTTGAAGGGAGAAGGGAGAGCTCAAAGCATCTCTTTGTTCGGGGGCAAGCATAGGGAGCAACATTGTCTTGAGGAAAGTTTCCAGAACCGCCTGAGAAGAAGATCTAAGAGGCTCGGCAGTAGCTATGTTATAAAGCTTGGCGTAGTAATCGGCAAACGCCTTACCTATCTGGGACGGGATCTGGAGAAGAGAGCCTGATGATCGTATGGAATGGATTCGAGAGGCCCCTAGTCTGTTCCTAATCTTATTTGACAGCAGGGTATCAGCTTTGTTGCCTTTGTAGTAGAATAAGTGCTTAAGCTTGGTGAGATTAATTTGGGTTCTGCGCAGTTCAATCCTAGAAATATGATCTTTAATCTCGATAATTTGAGATGTGGTCTCTGCTGTGACTGCACTTCTGTTGCATGCCTCCAGTTGTCGCAACTTAATGTGGGCTTGTGAGAGGGTGAGACCTGCCTGCTTTCTGAGATGTGCTTGTTTAGTGATAAGGAAACCTCTGATTGTAGCTTTAGCCGCTCCCCATAACGTGTCGTCCCTGACCGTGAGGTTGTCATTAGTTTGTATAAATTGGGCAATATCTTTGCGTAATTCCTCCCTAAAGGGTATATCCTCTAAAATCTGGTGGGGCAATCTCCACTTGGGTCTAATGTGAGTAGTGTTTGAGGAGAGTATGTCGGCCTGAACTAGGTCGTGATCAGACCAGGCACAAAGGGAGATTTTGGCTCTCTGAACTAAGTCTAGGGAGTCAGCTGTAGAAAAGATATAGTCAAGCCTTGAGTATAGCTTATGGGGGTGCGAGAAGTGGGTGTAGTCGTAGTCCTTAGGATGTAGGGCTCTCCATATGTCATACAGACCCGAGGCCGACATCATTTGTCTAAATCTGTGTGAGAGTTGTTTTGCTGGGGTGGGTGTTAAGTCATGAGATTTAGATCTTCTGTCTAGTAGATGGTCCCAGACCATGTTAAAGTCACCCGCTATGAGGACTCTCCCCTGTTGGACTTGGGAAAGAGCATGGAGAGTGTGTTTGAGGTAGCGTGGTTGTTTGGAATTCGGGAGATACACGGACACCAGGGTGTAGGTGACATGGTTTATTTTACAGACAAGGATAATAAATCTGGCCTGAGGGTCTCTGATAACTTGAATGCTTTCGAAGGCTAGGCGCTTATGTAACAGAATCGCTACTCCCCTGGCTTTTTTAGTGAAAGAAGCGGTTTCAATATGAGTATAGGACTTGGAGATAAGCCTAAGAGGTTCCCTGTCCAGCCAGTGGGTTTCCTGAAGGAATACCACATCTGGGTTATAGTGTTTCAGCGTCCTAAGCAGTAGACTAGGTTTATGGGGTGAATTAAGACCTCTAACATTATGTGTCATAAGCCTAATGGCGGACATATCTAATGGGAGTGGTGCGGTAATGAGTCTCTTGTGGGAGACTTGGACTGTGTTGTGGTTCAAGGGGAAGATAAAATGAGAGGAAGGTTAGAGGAGGAGGGGAGGGGGTGGAAGGGGGGAGTAGAGCACTAAGAAAAGCGCACAAGAATGTGGTGGAAATAGTCCACCTCGAGGAGTCCTAGAGTGGACTTCTATGTGGGGGCGGAACAGAAGAGACAATTAATCTAGGGTACACAAAATTAGGGGCATCATAAATAACAGCCCCGCTCTGCAATAACTAGTTGCTGAGATATTAACTAACATTGAGTTTGTACTGAGTAATTTGCCATATGAAAAAAGTACAATAACCAACAGAATAAACGTAAACATAACACATTCAAAGGGTGTTGCAAACACAAAACCACCGATCAAACAAACAGAAAGCCACCAGGTGGCTATAAATAGGAGTAACATTTGCTCTGCCACTTGTCTGTAGAGGGCAAGTCTCAGAAGTTAAGTAACAGTTGTGGACTGAGGTAATTTTGCTCTTTTGGCTCTTTGATCGTTGACAGTCCACTCTGGGGCTGAGGCCCGCAGCTTAGGGTAGGGAGGGTCCCTTTGGGGAGGCGGTTCCGGCCTGAGGCCCCAGTTAGTGAGAAGTGTTAGACCTTGGTTTAGAGTTGTGGCCACGAAATTTTGATTGTCTTTGGTAATGATGAGGCGAGTTGGAAATCCCCATCGATACTTAATGTTGTTCTTCCTCAGAGTAAGAGTGACAGATTGGTAATGGCGCCTCTGTTGTAAGGTGTGAGCCGAGAGGTCAGGTAGGAGCTGGATATCTTGAAATCTCTCGCTCAGAGTTGGTTTCTTGAAGGCTGCCTGCATCAGCCTATCCTTATACAGAAAACTATGGAAGCACACTATTACATCTCGTGGTTTATCTTGAGCCACATTTCTAGAGCGCAGTGCCCTGTGTGCCCGCTCCATAGTGGCGGTCAGGCCCTCTGGGCTGCCAATCAAAGAGTGATACAGTTCTCTCAAAAAGTCTTGAAGGTCGGATGGCGCTACCGATTCCGGTATACCCCGAAACCTGATGTTATTGCGCCTGGATCTGTCCTCAACCTCCGCCACCTTAAGTTCCAGTTGAGAGATTTGGTCAGCCAAGCTCTCCGAGAAGGCCAATAAATTAGATTGATCCACAACTACATCGTCTTGTTTCCTTTCTAGAGCATCTACCCTTTCTCCTATTTCCGAGATCTCTTTTTTAAGCTCTGCTGAACTGCGCTGAATTTCCTGCGTGATGAATTTAGTTTGTGAGGCCAGCAACTTCTTAAGAGACTTCTCGGTAATGTAGTGTTGTGAAGCAGACGCGGATTGGATACTAGATTGGGACTCCTCATCCTGCGAGTCCGGATCACTCAGCTCTCCCTGAGGATCCATGTCTGGGCCCTTAGGTTGCTGTGTGAAATGGTCATAGACTGTCTTTTTAGATTTTGATGCTGACTTAAGAGGTTTTCTGCCCAAGTGCGGCATGTTGTTATAATTGTGTAGAGACAAGGCACTCTGGACCTAGAAATTCAAATGTGTTTGCAAGGGGTTATACTTATTCTGTTGATAAAAACTAGTGTTAAAGAGTCATAACACATGCAAAGGTTAGAACATTACTCTAAAGAATGCAGAGCGGGACTGATTACCATAAATATAGTAACACTCACATTTTAGACATGAATACGTAAACACAGTAACTTAACCCTGATCCCTCACCTCAGGGATAAGGAGGATACGACCCGAAGGAAGGGAAAGGGTAGGTGGAAGTGACCCACTCGGACAAGCCGAGTGGGAGCGGGGAGGTGAGGGAGTAGCAACCAGCGGTTATAAAGTCAGATAGACAAATCAGGAGTGTGATAAAAACTAGGCTTATGTCAAACCCATATAATAGCGGATCTAACGTACAGAAACTTATTGCAGCACCTTTATGAAGAAGAGGTTAAGACTAGGCAGCAGGATAATATGAGCTCTGTAATATTCTAATTCCTAGGTGTAAGCTTAAACAGGGTTGTTCTCATGGGTGTACTTTAAGAAGTGACCTATAGGACTGATTAGAACCAGTATCCTGTACCAGTGATGCGCAGGGCTGATATAGAGTGGGCGCCTTAAAGCCTAAATGCGGGCGGTGAATACCAGTATGGGGCTGTTTAGGTCTGGGTTTTGCTTTAGTGGCGGAACTTTTTAGCTTAATATGTTTACATGTAAGTTTAGTAAAACTTGTCCACACGGGTATGTGGCAAGGAGTGTGTATAAAATCTGATCAGGCCTGATAGCGCGGCCTATTCTCCCCAATAATAGTAGGGATGAGGGTAGTGTAGCAGTGTTAGACTGAGTCAGTAATACAGTGAAACTGATTTGTTAGTATTGTGAGATGTAGTGCTAGCCGTATGTGGGATGTGCACCATAAAAATAAACCTGTAGAAAGAAAAAGCAGATTAAATCAATAACACTACACCCTGAACAGGAAGTTCAGGGACACCTGAGCTGACGCAGCAGCTGTGACACAAAGTTGATAGTCAGTTCCAGTAATGTCCATGCATCTGTTATACTATACAGTGGTGAGGAGTGTCCCCAGATGGAATATGTTGGGACTATGGAAGCTTGATAACCTTGCTTTGTGATCAGACCACAATAAAATATTGACTGAAGTGGTTACGTGATATAGAGGCAACAATAAAGTTCTGTGGCTGAGATGTGAATTTAGGCAGTTAAAGATGCCTCGCAAGAAGGGCAAAAGTAACTCAGTCAATAGGCAGTGTGGGTCTCTTAGCACAGAACTGACATTTTAAACATACACAATGTGGAGGGGGTGCTTGCTACTTGCTGCTTTGATTGACCCTTGTGTATTGCTCTATGTAAGGCCAGAAAGCTAGGACAGTTACCAAGAAAGCAGCCTAACTGGGGCCTACTATGACCAAAGTCTCTTAGGTACAAACCCCTGTCCCAGCTTAGGGTGATATGGAGCCTGGGGGCCAAACCTTTATCTTCAGCGTGTAAGGTGCTGATAGGGGGGGATTATCAATTCCCCAAATATCCCACGTGGCTGTAAAGTAGACTGAAAGGGACTTACCTGACCTATACTGACGAGAACGAATGTGCAGATGTTCCTCTCACCTCACTAGGTAATCTGCTCGTCCCTCAGGCGCTAAGCAGCACACTGGACCTTGCCAACAAACTTAAGACCCGGAGGCCTCAGGGCCCCCTCACCTCTCTGTCAAAATGGCCGCGATTCGCGCCAGAAAGCCCCAGCAGGCCCGAAGAGAGAAAGCCTCACCGTGATCCCTCCGCTTCTTCTCCACTTACTGCACGGAAGGTGTGGGGTGGCTGTGTGTTCCGGTTAGAACCGGACTGCTGTGTAAAGCTGGTAGTCGATGCCGAAGGGCCTCTGGTTCCTCCAAACTGCTGGTGCGGCTCAATTCTTCAGCTCCGGAGCGGATCCCCGACCCTCCGGAGCCTGCTGCAGGATATCTCAGGTACCTCGCTAAAGCCTCAACTCTTTTTTCCCCAGCTGAGGCAGTCGTGGGGTTCTTTAAGCTCTTAGAGAGGAGGGTTCTCTAGAACATGCGGGGTCTGCTAAGGGGCGCCAGGCAGGGTGATGGCGTGTCGGCTCAGCGAGCTTGCGGTCAGTAGATACTCCGGAGCGGGTCCCCGTCCCTCCGGAGTCGAAATCAATGCAGGCGTTGGCTAAGGGCTGTTAGTTGTAGCAGTTAGGCCTCCGGAGCGGAGCCCCGACCCTCCGGAGGATATAGCCTCACTCAGCCTTTCGTCAATCAGGGTACTTTCAGAACAGTACCTTGCATGAAAGCGTAGGGTCAATGAAGTAGATCTCTAATCTTCAGTGCCCTGTTTGCCAGAGAGTATTAACTTCCAAAGTTCTCCAAATTATCAGATACCATTAAAAGTTGTGCCTTTTGGAGAGGAGCTCCCAAAAACACGTCTTCTCTCTCCTGCGGTTAACTCCGCCCCGTTTATTTTTATTTTACAGGCAAGTTTGTATTTATTTTAACTAGGTAGAATAGTTATTAAATAGTTATTAACTATTTAATAACTACCTAGTTAAAATAAACACAAAAGTACCTGCAAAATAAAACCTACCCTAAGTTACACTAACACCTAACACTACACTATAATTAAATTACTTCCCTAAATTAAATACAATTAAATACAATTAAATAAAATTATCTAAAGTACAAAAAAACAACAACACTAAATTACAGAAAATAATAAACAAATTACAAGATTTTTAAACTAATTACACCTAATCTAATCCCCCTAACAAAATAAAAAAGTCCCCCGCAAAATAAAAAAAAAAGCCCTACCCTACACCAAATTACAAATAGCAATTAAAAGGGCCTTTTGCGGGGCATTGCCCCAAAGTAAACATCTCTTTTACCTGTAAAAAAAATTACAAATCCCCCCCAACATTAAAACCCACCACCCACACAACCAACCCTACTCTAAAACCCACCCAATACCCCCTTAAAAAACCTAACACTAACCCCTTGAAGATCACCTTACCGGGAGAAGTCTTCATCTAACCGGGCCGAAGTCCTCAACGAATCCGGCAGAAGTGGTCCTCCAGAGATTCTTCATCCAGACGGCATCTTCTATCTTCATCTATCTGGCGCGGAGCGGGTCCATCTTCAAGACATCCGACGCAGAGCATCCTCTTCATCCGACGGCTCTTCTGGAATGAAGTTTCCTTTAAATGACATCATCCAAGATGGCGCCCCTTCTATTCCGATTGGCTGATAGAATTCTATCAGTCAATCAGAATTAAGGTAGAAAAAATCCTATTGGCTGATGCAATCGGCCAATAGGATTGAGCTGGCATTCTATTGGCTGATTGGAACAGGAACATTTTTCCTACCTTAATTCCGATTGGCTGATAGAATTCTATCAGCCAATCGGAATTGAAGGGACGCCATCTTGGATTATGTCACTTAAAGGAACCTTCATTCTTCAATCGCCGTGGAAAGAAGAGGATGCTCCGCATTGGATGTCTTGAAGATGGACCCGCTCCACGCCGGATGGAAGACGATAGAAGATGCCGTCTGGATGAAGACTTCTGCCCGTCTGGAGGACCACTTCTGCCGGATTTGTTGAGGACTTTGGCACGGTTGGATGAAGACTTCTCCCGGTAAGGTGATCTTCAAGGGGTTAGTGTTAGGTTTTTTTAAGGGGGTATAAGGTGGGTTTTAGAGTAGGGTTGGTTGTGTGGGTGGTGGGTTTTAATGTTGGGGTGATTTGTAATTTTTTTTTACAGGTAAAAGAGCTGATTACTTTGGGGCAATGCACTGCAAAAGGCCCTTTTAAGGGCTATTTGTAATTTAGTGTAGGGTAGGGCTTTTTTATTTTGGGGGGGGGCTTTTTTATTTTGTTAGGGGGATTAGATTAGGAGTAATTAGTTTAAAAATCTTGTAATTTGCTTATTATTTTCTGTAATTTAGTGTTGTTTTTTTTTTGTACTTTAGATAATTTTATTTAATTGTATTTAATTTAGGGAATTAATTTAATTATAGTGTAGTGTTAGGTGTAATTGTAACTTAGGTTAGGTTTTATTTTACAGGTACTTTTGTATTTATTTTAACTAGGTAGTTATTAAATAGTTAATAATTATTTAATAACTATTCTACCTAGTTAAAATAAATACAAACTTGGCTGTAAAATAAAAATAAACCCTAAAATAGATACAATGTAACTATTAGTTATATTGTAGCTAGCTTAGGGTTTATTTTATAGGTAAGTATTTAGTTTTAAATATGAATAATTTAGTTTATGATAGTTATATTTATTTAGATTTATTTAAATTATATTTAATTTAGGGGGTGTTAGGGTTAGGGTTAGACTTAGGTTTAGGGGTTAATATGTTTATTATAGAAGCGGCGACGTTGGGGGCGGCAGATTAGGGGTTAATAAGTGTAAGTAGGTGGCGGCAACATTAGGGGCAGCAGATTAGGGGTTAATAAATATAATGTAGGTGTCAGCGATGTTGGGGGCAGCAGATTAGGGGTTCATAAGTATAATGTAGGTGGCGGCGGTGTCCGGAGCAGCAGATTAGGGGTTAATAATATAATGTAGGTGTCGGCGATGTCGGGGCGGCAGATTAGGGGTTAATAAGTGTAAGGTTAGGGGTGTTTAGGCTCGGGGTTCATGTTAGGGTGTTAGGTGTAAACATACATTTTATTTCCCCATAGGAATCAATGGGGCTGCGTTAAGAGCTAAACGCTGCTTTTTTGCAGGTGTTAGACATTTTTTCAGCTGGCTCTCCCCGTTGATACCTATGGGGAAATTGTGCACGAGCATGTTACACCAGCTCACCGCTGATTTAAGCAGTGCTGGTATTGGAGTGAGATGTGGAGCAAAATTTTGCTCAACGCTCACGTCTTGTCTTTTACCGCCGGGTTTGTAAAAACTCGTAATACCAGCGCTGCAGGGAAGTGAGCGGTGAGCATAAACTGCTCATTAGCACCCGCACCCCTCATAACGCCAAACACGTAATCTAGCCGCAAATATATTAGTATTTATGTTATTTAATGAGATTCATGTCACAGTTAATATTCTTAATTTGTATGATAAAATAAATGTCACAGGTGCCATTACTAAGTATATCTAATTAACTATAGTACAATAGTATAATTACTGATGCTTTTGTTGTCATATACTAACCTATGTTTTTTGCATTAAGATATAAATTATGGTTTCTTCAATTGACATTTGGTCTTTTTTTTTTGGTAACTGTTATTTATCTTATTTATATGTTAGATGACTCCTATAACGGATGTTTAAAATTATACGTCTCTATTACCAGAAATCTATATGCAGTTTTATAATTACTATATTAACTGTTATATTCGCATTGTCATATTACCACATACTTAATGTAAACATTTAAAAATGCTCTACATCTATGTATCTCTCCATAAAAAATAAGCACATGGTGGGGTCTATGATGAGAGATAACCTATGTCTAGGTGTTGTTTTATAAAATTAGGTGCAATGGCTATTAACCATATTGCTTTCCTACATATAAGCTTCCTGTCAGGTGCTCACTATCAAGAGTTTAATATGAGTAAAGGGGAGCTAGGAATATTATTAGACATTATTAAATCATTCTGTGAGTAATTTGGTTTTAAACAAACAGGTTAAAGTCCCTTAGACAGTAATAGAAAAGTCTTATTGTCTTAAAAATGTAAGTGGGGAATTTATATTTTTTAAAAACTGGAAACTGGCAGTGAAAGCTGGTGTGTCGTAAACACCTCTACATTGCCAACTCCTATAGGAGGCGCTCAATTCACAAATTTATAAAGAGGATAAACCAATTGACCAAATGGTTAGTAGGCCAACCGTAAACCAATATAAATGTAATTGTTATACCATATATGATTATGTGAATTATTAGATGATATAGCCACAATATGTGATTCCCCGAAAGGAAACAGTCTTTTAGACACTGAGTCCTGATGTCGAGTAAGAATCCTCAGATGACAAAAGATGTTACAGGCAACACTCTGACTTCACCATATATGATGAAAAGACTCTGCAGCAAAAAAACAAAAAAGACAGAGGCGCCACATGTGTAGGTCAATCTTTCACAAAGGAATCAGGTGATAAGAAGATACAGGGTAATCACAAGGGGAATGGCACTCTCTTGTGTCAGTAGAGGCAGACTGGTTTTAAACAGCAAACCAGCTGGCTGATTTCAGCCAAATTCTTCTCAATATCAAATACCTACCGGAGTACTAGGCCACTGGAATTTGAAACCGACTGTAAAAGGAGATGGAGAGAAGGGCTGTCTGGCCCCTTGGTAGCTTAAGGAAGTATATAGCACACCGTCTGCCAGGAGTATATACTTAAAAATGAATTTATTAAAAGGTATATAACAATACCAAGATAAAAACAACAACTCCAGCTAGGTGTATATAATCTCCACAGTGAGATAAACAGATATAATGCAACGCGTTTCTCGGGAAGAACCTGTTTCCTCAGGCTTGTATACTGGTCTTACATATGCCCTTAAATAGGGCTAAGCTACCAAACAATTCATAAGCCCCTCCCCTTCCCATGTACAAAATGAACCAATAGGATCCCATCTTCTCAAACACACCCCATTGTCACTTATGATTCTCTACATTAAGAATAATATGTATGTGTAAACATGATCTATATAATAAAGCATTAACGCAAAGACATGTATTATGTTGTACACAGAGATCTTAACAGGTAGTATGTATATATAAACATGATCTTATGTAAAACCAACAATGCTGGAGAGAAATGTGTGTGTATATATATATATATATATATATATATATATAATGCAAAGATATCCTAAAGGGTAAATACCAGGATGATACTATTATATATAAGGGATCTAAAGCTGACCTTGTGCGTGTAAAGGTTAAATATGTATACATACATTAACGTTGCTAAGGTTATTGTGATGGAGAGTGTATCTTTACTAACAACTAACTAACTTTACTAACAACTAACTAACGGCTAGATTACGAGTCTTGCGTTAGCCTTAAACTGCATTGAGAGGTCCCAACGCTGCTTTTTAACGCCCGCTGGTATTACGAGTCTTGCAGGTACAGGTGTACCGCTCACTTTTTTGTCCAGACTCGAAAATACCACAAATCCACTTACGTCAATTGCGTATCCTATATTTTCAATGGGACTTGCATAGCGCCGGTATTATGAGTCTTCCAAAAAGTGAGCGGTACAGCCTCTCCTGTCAAGACTGATACCACATTTAAAAGTCAGTAGTTAAGAGTTTTACACTACAACGCCGTAGCATAAAACTCTTAACTAAATTGCTAAAAAGTACACTAACACCCATAAACTACATATTAACCCCTAAACGAGGCTCCCCCACATCGCAAACACTAAAATAAAAATTTTAACCCCTAATCTGCCGAACCGGACATCGCCGCCACTATAAAAAATATATTAACCCCTAAACCGCCGCACTCCCGCATCGCAAACACTAGTTAAATTTTATTAACCCCTAATCTGCCGTTATTAACATCGCCCACACCTACCTACATTTATTAACCCCTAATTAGCCGCCCCCAATGTCTCCGCAACTATATTAAATGTATTAACCCCTAAATCTAAGTCTAACCCTAACCCTAACACCCCCTAACTTAAATATAATTTAAATAAATCTAAATAAAATTACTACAATTAACTAAATTATTCCTTTTTAAAACTAAATACTTACCTATACAATAAACCCTAAGCTAGCTACAATATAACTAATAGTTACATTGTAGCTAGCTTAGGGTTTATTTTTATTTTACAGGCAACTTTGTATTTATTTTAACTAGGTACAATAGTTATTAAATAGTTATTAACTATTTAATAACTACCTAGTTAAAATAAAGTCAAATTTACCTGTAAAATAAAACCTAACCTAAGTTACAATTACACCTAACACTACACTATAATTAAATTAATTACCTAAATTAACTACAATTAAATATAATTAAATAAAATTATCTAAAGTACGAAGAAAAAAAACACTAAATTACAGAAAAAAATAAAATAATTACAAGATTTTTTAAACTAATTACACCTAATCTAATCCCCCTAATAAAATAAAAAAGCCCCCCAAAATAATAAAAAGCCCTACCCTATACTAAATTACAAATAGCCCTTAAAAGGTAATCAGCTCTTTTACCTGTAAAAAAAAGTACAATACCCCCCAACATTAAAACCCACCACCCACACACCCAACCCAACTGAAGAATGAATGTTCCTTTAAATGATGTCATCCAAGATGGCGTCCCTTCAATTCCGATTGGCTGATAGAATTCTATCAGCCAATCGGAATTAAGGTAGAAAAAATCCAATTGGCTGATGCAATAAGCCAATAGGATTGAAGTTCAATCCTATTGGCTGATCCAATCAGCCAATAGGATTGAGCTGGCATTCTATTGGCTGATTGGATCAGCCAATAGAATGCAAGCTCAATCATATTGGCTGATTGTATCAGCCAATAGGATTTTTTCTACCTTAATTCCGATTGGCTGATAGAATTCTATCAGCCAATCGGAATTGAAGGGACGCCATCTTGGATGACGTAATTTAAAGGAACCTTAATTCTTCAGTTGGACGTCGATGGAAGAGGATGCTCCGCGTCGGATGTCTGGAAGATGGAGCCGCTCCACGCTGGATGGATGAAGATAGAAGATGCCGCCTGGATGAAGAATTCTGCCCATCTGGAGGACCTCTTCTTCCCGGCTTGGATGAAGACTTCTGCCCGTCTGGAGGACCATTTTGCCCGGCTTCGTTGAGGACTTTGGCCCGGTTGGGTGAAGACTTCTCAAGGTAGGGTGATCTTCAAGGGGTTAGTGTTAGGTTTTATTAAGGGGGGATTGGGTGGGTTTTAAAGTAGGGTTGGGTGTGTGGGTGGTGGGTTTTAATGTTGGGGGGTATTGTACTTTTTTTTACAGGTAAAAGAGCTGATTACTTTGGGGCAATGCCCTGCAAAAGGCCCTTTTAAGGGCTATTTGTAATTTAGTATAGGGTAGGGCTTTTTATTATTTTGGGGGGCTTTTTTATTTTATTAGGGGATTAGATTAGGTGTAATTAGTTTTAAAAACTTGTAATTATTTTATTATTTTCTGTAATTTAGTGTGTTTTTTTTCGTACTTTAGATAATTTTATTTAATTGTATTTAATTGTAGTTAATTTAGGTAATTAATTTAATTATAGTGTAGTTTTAGGTGTAATTGTAACTTAGGTTAGGTTTTATTTTACAGGTAAATTTGAATTTATTTTTACTAGGTAGCTATGAAATAGTTAATAACTATTTAATAACTATTGTACCTAGTTAAAATAAATACAAAGTTGCCTGTAAGATAAAAATAAATCGTAAGCTAGCTACAATGTAACTATTAGTTATATTGTAGCTATCTTAGGGTTTATTTTATAGGTAAGTATTTAGTTTTAAATAGGAATAATTTAGTTAATTGTAGTTATTTTATTTAGATTTATTTAAATTATATTTAAGTTAGGGGGTGTTAGGGTTAGGGTTAGACTTAGGTTTAGGGGTTAATAACTTTAATTAGTTATAAGGTTTAGGGATCAGATTAGGGATTCATAAGTATAATGTAGGTGGTGGCGGTGTCCGGAGCAGCAGATTAGGGGTTAATAATATAATGCAGGTGTCGGTGATGTCGGGGACGGCAGATTAGGGGTTAATAAGTGTAAGATTAGGGGTGTTTAGACTCGGGGTTCATGTTAGGGTGTTAGTTGTAGACATAAAATGTATTTCCCCATAGGAATCAATGGGGCTGCGTTAAGAGATTTTTCAGCCGGCTCTCCCCCATTGATTCCTATGGGGAAATCGTGCACAAGCACGTTTAGCCAGCTCACCGCTACCGTAAACAGCGCTGGTATTGAGGTGAGATGTGAAGCAAAATTTTGCTCTCTGCTCACTTTTCTGCGGCTAACGCCGGGTTTCTAAAAACCCGTAATACCAGCATTGTCTTTAGGTGAGCGGTGAGGGAAAACTGCTCGTTAGCACCGCACCCCTGTTACCGCAAAACTCGTAATCTAGGTGTTATTGTCTTAAAAATTTAAGTTGGGAATTTATATTTTTAAAGTATATATGTTTCTTCAAGGTATAAGATATAGACATACAGTGGTATTCAAACACAGCAATAGTCCAGCAGCTTTACAACCAGTGCACATTGCAGGTGTCTGCATATAAATATGCAACATCCCTAAGGGATAATCTCTGCCAATTCCTTCACTGGCTTCCTCTTGCCTCTAGGATTAAACACAAAATTCTCACTCTGACATACAGATCCCTCAACTGCACTGCTCCCCCTATATCTCAGACCTTGTCTCCAGATACTCTCCTTCCCGTCCCCTTCACTCTGCTCATGACCTCCTACTCTTCTCCTCTCTTGTTAGCTCATCACACTCCAGTTTACAGGGCTTCTCCAGACTGGCTCCCATCTTGTGGAACTCTCTGCCTCGCTCCACAAGACTCTCCCCTAGTTTTGAAAGCTTCAAGTGCTCCCTAAAGACTCTACTGTTCAGGGATGCATACAACCTACGCTAACCTTTCTTTATACTAGTTCCTCTCCTCCATTGCTATCCCCTGAACCCCCTTAGCATGTATGACTAAGAATCCAGCTGTTTGTAGATCACCTTCTTAAGAGCTGACTACAACAGTGCGACTCTTGGCAGGGCCCTCTACCAATTTGATCCCTATAATTGTTTTCTTGTACTCTGCCTTTGTTTATAGCACTGCGGAATATGTTGGCGCTCTACAATAACCAATAATAATAATAATAAAAGCAGATGTAGGTCAAAGTAAGGTTATATTACCACAGCTAATAAATGGTGTTTTCACTGTTTGAATTGCTTCAATTGTGGCAACATGAGCAAGAGCCTTTTTTTATGCATCCCAGTACTGCCCATAATTTTAACATCAATGGGTAGTATATATGTAATACTCATTCTGTGGTAAATATGATTAAATGTCCTTGTCGCATGATGTATGTTAGCAAGACCATTTGCTGGGTACATAAATCAAATATAAGGGACATAAATATTGAAGCATGAGTTGCAGGCCATTTTCTTCAGGTAGGTAACATGATATCTTAATTGCGATTTCAAATTATTGAACAGGTAAAGAGACCTAGATGGAAGGGTGGGGAATAGAGAGCAATTTCTTAAGAAAAGAGAGGCCTTTTGGATTTTTTAAGTAGGGACATTACACCAAGGACTGAATCATAAAATAGCCTGGCCAGTCTTTTTTATATGAGAATTATTTTTTCTACAGTAGGGCTATTTAAATCTAAACTGTTTGTTTTCTATTCTATTTAGGAACATTGTTTATATATTACTCAATAAGACATATGTAGATAGGTGTCTTTTTATTGTTTGGCCACTGGGTGGCATTTGAATTTAGTTTTGTAAAATTAGGAAAAGACTAACAGGGGTTAGCAATCAATTGATTTTGTCACCATCTAGTCTTTATATAGCTGAGGTATCTGTGTTTAATTTATGTGCAACACGACTCAGGGATAACATTGTGAAAAGGCATTGTTTTCCTGTATGGGCTTTTTGAACAATTCATTTTTATACATTTTAAAATGTGTTGCTTCTCTTGTGTTTTTTCTAAGACATAAACATGTAAAACTAAATAAAGTAGAAGATCAGATAGTAATTTCTCTGTGAGAAGACTAACGGCTAGATTTAGAGTTCTGCGGCCAAAGGGGTGCGTTAGCTACGCATGCTTTTTTCCCCCCGCACCTTTTAAATACCGCTGGTATTTAGAGTTCACAGAATGGCTGCGTTAGGCTCCAAAAAAGGGAGCGTAGAGCATATTTACCGCCACTGCAACTCTAAATACCAGCGTTGCTTACGGACGCGGCCAGCTTCAAAAACGTGCTCGTGCACGATTCCCCCATAGAAAACAATGGGGCTGTTTGAGCTGAAAAAAAACCTAACACCTGCAAAAAAGCAGCGTTCAGCTCCTAACGCAGCCCCATTGTTTACTATGGGGAAACACTTCCTAAATCTGCACCTAACACTCTAACATGTACCCCGAGTCTAAACACCCCTAGCCTTACACTTATTAATCCCTAATCTGCCGCCCCCGCTATCGCTGACACCTGCATATTTTTTTTAACCCCTAATCTGCCGCTCCGAATACCACCGCAACCTACATTATACCTATGTACCCCTAATCTGCTGCCCCTAACACCGCCGACCCCTATATTATATTTATTAACCCCTAATCTGCCCCCACAACGTCGCCGCCAGCTACCTACAATAATTAACCCCTAATCTGCCAATCGGATCTCGCCGCTAGTCTAATAAATGGATTAACCCCTAAAGCTAAATCTAACCCTAACACTAACACCCCCCAAAGTTAAATATAATTTAAATCTAACGAAATAAATTAACTCTTATTATATAAATTATTCCTATTTAATGCTAAATACTTACCTGTAAAATAAACCCTAATATAGCTACAATATAAATTATAATTATATTGTAGCTATTTTAGGATTAATATTTATTTTACAGGCAACTTTGTAATTATTTTAAACAGGTACAATAGCTATTAAATAGTTAATAACTATTTAATAGCTAAAATAGTTAAAATAATTACAAAATTACCTGTAAAATAAATCCTAACCTAAGTTACAATTAAACCTAACACTACACTATCAATAAATAAATTAAATAAACTACCTACAATTACCTACAATTAAACCTAACACTACACTATCAATAAATTAATTAAATACAATACCTACAAATAACTACAATTAAATAAACTAACTAAAGTACAAAAAATAAAAAAGAACTAAGTTACAAAAAATAAAAAAATATTTACAAACATTAGAAAAATATTACAACAATTTTAAACTAATTACACCTACTCTAAGCTCCCTAATAAAATAACAAAGACCCCCAAAATAAAAAAATGCCCTACCCTATTCTAAATTAAAAAAGTTCAAAGCTCTTTTACCTTACCAGCCCTGAAAAGGGCCATTTGCGGGGCATGCCCCAAATAATTCAGCTCTTTCGCCTGTAAAAAAAACCATACAATACCCCCCCCAACATTACAACCCACCACCCACATACCCCTAATCTAACCCAAACCCCCCTTAAATAAACCTAACACTAAGCCCCTGAAGATCTTCCTACCTTATCTTCACCATGCCAGGTTCACCGATCGCTCCAGAAGAGGGTCTGAAGTCTTGATCCAAGCGGCGGCTGAAGAACTCCATCATCGGGCTGAAGTCGGAAGTCCATCATCGGGATGAAGTCTTCTATCAAGCGCCATCTTCAATCTTCTTTCTTCCGGAGCAGAGCGGAGCCATCTTCCTCCCAGCCGACGCGGATCCAACCTCTTCAACCGATGCCTACTCGCCGAATGACGGTTCCTTTAAATGATGTAATCCAAGATGGCGTCCCTCGAATTCCGATTGGCTGATAGGATTCTATCAGCCAATCGGAATTAAGGTAGGAATATTCTGATTGGCTGATGGAATCAGCCAATTAGATTCAAGTTCAATCCGATTGGCTGATCCAATCAGCCAATCAGATTGAGCTCGCATTCTATTGGCTTGATAGAAGACTTCATCCCGATGATGGACTTCCGACTTCAGCCCGATGATGGAGTTCTTCAGCCGCCGCATGGATCAAGACTTCGGACCTTCTTCTGGAGCGATCGGTGAACCTGACATGGTGAAGATAAGGTAGGAAGATCTTCAGGGGCTTAGTGTTAGGTTTATTTAAGCGGGGTTTGGGTTAGATTAGGGGTATGTGGGTGGTGGGTTGTAATGTTGCGGGGGGTATTGTATGTTTTTTTTTACAGGCAAAAGAGCTGAATTATTTGGGGCATGCCCCGCAAATGGCCCTTTTCAGGGCTGGTAAGGTAAAAGAGCTTTGAACTTTTTTAATTTAGAATAGGGTAGGGCATTTTTTTATTTTGGGGTCTTTGTTATTTTATTAGGGGGCTTAGAGTAGGTGTAATTAGTTTAAAATTGTAATATTTTTCTAATGTTTGTAAATATATTTTTATTTTTTGTAACTTAGTTCTTTTTTATTTTTTGTACTTTAGTTAGTTTATTTAATTGTAGTTATTTGTAGGTATTGTATTTAATTAATTTATTGATAGTGTAGTGTTAGGTTTAATTGTAGATAATTGTAGGTATTTTATTTAATTAATTTATTGATAGTGTAGTGTTAGGTTTAATTGTAACTTAGGTTAGGATTTATTTTACAGGCAATTTTGTAATTATTTTAACTAGGTAGCTATTAAATAGTTATTAACTATTTAATAGCTATTGTACCTGGTTAAAATAAATACAAAGTTGCCTGTAAAATAAATATTAATCCTAAAATAGCTACAATATAATTATAATTTATATTGTAGCTATATTAGGGTTTATTTTACAGGTAAGTATTTAGTTTTAAATAGGATTAATTTATTTAATAAGAGTTAATTTATTTCGTTAGATAAAAATTATATTTAACTTAGGGGGGTGTTAGTGTTAGGGTTAGACTTAACTTTAGGGGTTAAAAAATTTATTAGAATAGCGGTGAGCTCCGGTCGGCAGATTAGGGGTTAATGTTTGAAGTTAGGTGTTGGCGATGTTAGGGAGTGCAGATTAGGGGTTAATACTATTTATTATAGGGTTATTGAGGCGGAAGTGAGGCGGATTAGGGGTTAATACATTTATTATAGTAGCGGTGCGGTTCGGTCGGCAGATTAGGGGTTAATAAGTGTAGGTAAGGTAGCGGCGACGTGGGGGGGGCAGATTAGGGGTTAATAAATATTATGTAGTTGTCGGCGATGTTAGGGGCAGCAGATTAGGGGTACATAGGGATAATGTAGCTGGCGGCGGTGTACGGAGCGGCAGATTAGGGGTTAAAAAAATTTAATAGAGTGGCGGCGGTGTGGGGGGGCCTCGGTTTAGGTGTACATAGGTAGTTTATGGGTGTTAGTGTACTTTAGAGCACAGTAGTTAAGAGCTTTATAAACCGGCATTAGCCCAGAAAGCTCTTAACTACTGGGTTTTTTCTGCGGCTGGAGTTTTGTCGTTAGATTTCTAACGCTCACTTCAGCCACGACTCTAAATACCGGCGTTAGAAAGATCCCATTGAAAAGATAAGATACGCAAATGGCGTAGGGGGATCTGCGGTATGGAAAAGTCGCGGCTGGAAAGTGAGCGTTAGACCCTTTCCTGACTGACTCCAAATACCAGAGGCCGGTAAAAACCAGCGTTAGGAGCCTCTAACGCTGGTTTTCACGGCTACCGCCCAACTCTAAATCTAGCCGATATTGAGGTAGATTCATTGCAGCTAGTTTGGCTGCCAAGGTGAGATCATGTATGAAATTCATTGGGGTTTACTATTGTACCTATTTTTGCAATATGTAATTAGCAGGCAGCCTTCCATTAACATCTATTGTTGCGTAAAGGCCCCAATTTATATCTTGCACATCAAACAAGAATTATGAGAGAGGTGGAATGTCACCTCTCAGCCAAATAGGGAAATTAGTGTTCTGCCGGTAGGCTGCCTTAGCATGCTCAGAACAGCGATTGCTTTGAACAAATAAAGGATCTTTCATCATGAAGTATTTTATACTTCATGAATGAAAGTGCCCTTTATTTGTTCCAATGGTAAATCCTAGCGTTTCACAAACACTAGGATTTACCATCACTTTAAACCAAAATATTATCATTTCCTAATTCTTATACATTGTATACATAAATAAATAAAGGGTAGTCTCTCATGTAACAATAATATATAATTTTGTGTCTCCTTAACCTTGAAAAGTAAAACAGTATTATAAAGAAATACTGGTGTAATTTGAGTTTAGTTCTCAAATGTGGCATAAATACCCAACTTCTTCTTCTGTTGGTACCCACTACTTTTATACCATCAAAAAGCCTTCTTTATGTGTAACATTTTAATGCAACTCAAACTTTCTTCACTGTACTAGAAGATGAAATTAATAATGTTGGTGCTTGAATTTGCCCATTTATGGGTGCTCGTTAAATAACCAGCCATGACAAGTGGCGGGTTAATGCTCCTAGAAGCTTGTGGTTTCACTTTGTGCTAAGCGCAATTAACCAGAGATCAGACCCCTGGTTAAATATAAAAAAGTTGCCCCAATTGTCCCCAAAATCAAGTGGACAGTTCTTTAAAATAAAAAATTAAATATGAGCATTTAAAAAAACAAACAAACCAAAAAACTATACCAAGCAGTTGTAAGGGGTTACAGAGAGGGGATGTGGAGTGTTTAAAAAAAAAAGAAGGCAACTACAGTGCCTTAACATGGAGGTCAGTGGGGACTGTTTTTCCATATAAATATATATGTATATGCTTATATACATATAAATGTATGTGTTTATATGTGTATATACACATATAAATACACAAATATATATTATATAAGCATATACATATATATTTATATGGAAAAACAGTCCCCACTGACCTCCATGTTAAGGCACTGTAGTTGCCTTCTTTTTTTTTTAAACACTCCACATCCCCTCTCTGTAACCCCTTACAACTGCTTGGTATAGTTTTTTGGTTTGTTTGTTTTTTTAAATGCTCATATTTAATTTTTTATTTTAAAGAACTGTCCACTTGATTTTGGGGACAATTGGGGCAACTTTTTTATATTTAACCAGGGGTCTGATCTCTGGTTAATTGCGCTTAGCACAAAGTGAAACCACAAGCTTCTAGGAGCATTAACCCGCCACTTGTCATGGCTGGTTATTTAACGAGCACCCATAAATGGGCAAATTCAAGCACCAACATTATTAATTTCATCTTCTAGTACAGTGAAGAAAGTTTGAGTTGCATTAAAATGTTACACATAAAGAAGGCTTTTTGATGGTATAAAAGTAGTGGGTACCAACAGAAGAAGAAGTTGGGTATTTATGCCACATTTGAGAACTAAACTCAAATTACACCAGTATTTCTTATAATACTGTTTTACTTTTCAAGGTTAAGGAGACACAAAATTATATATTATTGTTACATGAGAGACTACCCTTTATTTATTTATGTATACAATGTATAAGAATTAGGAAATGATAATATTTTGGTTTAAAGTGATGGTAAATCCTAGTGTTTGTGAAACGCTAGGATTTACCATTGGAACAAATAAAGGGCACTTTCATTCATGAAGTATAAAAACTTCATGATGAAAGATCCTTTATTTGTTCAAAGCAATCGCTGTTCTGAGCATGCTAAGGCAGCCTACCGGCAGAACACTAATTTCCCTATTTGGCTGAGAGGTGACATTCCACCTCTCTCATAATTCTTGTTTGATGTGCAAGATATAAATTGGGGCCTTTACGCAACAATAGATGTTAATGGAAGGCTGCCTGCTAATTACATATTGCAAAAATAGGTACAATAGTAAACCCCAATGAATTTCATACATGATCTCACCTTGGCAGCCAAACTAGCTGCAATGAATCTACCTCAATATCGGCTAGATTTAGAGTTGGGCGGTAGCCGTGAAAACCAGCGTTAGAGGCTCCTAACGCTGGTTTTTACCGGCCTCTGGTATTTGGAGTCAGTCAGGAAAGGTCTAACGCTCACTTTCCAGCCGCGACTTTTCCATACCGCAGATCCCCCTACGCCATTTGCGTATCTTATCTTTTCAATGGGATCTTTCTAACGCCGGTATTTAGAGTCGTGGCTGAAGTGAGCGTTAGAAATCTAACGACAAAACTCCAGCCGCAGAAAAAACCCAGTAGTTAAGAGCTTTCTGGGCTAATGCCGGTTTATAAAGCTCTTAACTACTGTGCTCTAAAGTACACTAACACCCATAAACTACCTATGTACACCTAAACCGAGGCCCCCCCACACCGCCGCCACTCTATTAAATTTTTTTAACCCCTAATCTGCCGCTCCGTACACCGCCGCCAGCTACATTATCCCTATGTACCCCTAATCTGCTGCCCCTAACATCGCCGACAACTACATAATATTTATTAACCCCTAATCTGCCCCCCCCACGTCGCCGCTACCTTACCTACACTTATTAACCCCTAATCTGCCGACCGAACCGCACCGCTACTATAATAAATGTATTAACCCCTAATCCGCCTCACTTCCGCCTCAATAACCCTATAATAAATAGTATTAACCCCTAATCTGCACTCCCTAACATCGCCAACACCTAACTTCAAACATTAACCCCTAATCTGCCGACCGGAGCTCACCGCTATTCTAATAAATTTTTTAACCCCTAAAGTTAAGTCTAACCCTAACACTAACACCCCCCTAAGTTAAATATAATTTTTATCTAACGAAATAAATTAACTCTTATTAAATAAATTAATCCTATTTAAAACTAAATACTTACCTGTAAAATAAACCCTAATATAGCTACAATATAAATTATAATTATATTGTAGCTATTTTAGGATTAATATTATTTTTACAGGCAACTTTGTATTTATTTTAACCAGGTACAATAGCTATTAAATAGTTAATAACTATTTAATAGCTACCTAGTTAAAATAATTACAAAATTGCCTGTAAAATAAATCCTAACCTAAGTTACAATTAAACCTAACACTACACTATCAATAAATTAATTAAATAAAATACCTACAATTATCTACAATTAAACCTAACACTACACTATCAATAAATTAATTAAATACAATACCTACAAATAACTACAATTAAATAAACTAACTAAAGTACAAAAAATAAAAAAGAACTAAGTTACAAAAAATAAAAATATATTTACAAACATTAGAAAAATATTACAATTTTAAACTAATTACACCTACTCTAAGCCCCTAATAAAATAACAAAGACCCCAAAATAAAAAAATGCCCTACCCTATTCTAAATTAAAAAAGTTCAAAGCTCTTTTACCTTACCAGCCCTGAAAAGGGCCATTTGCGGGGCATGCCCCAAATAATTCAGCTCTTTTGCCTGTAAAAAAAAACATACAATACCCCCCGCAACATTACAACCCACCACCCACATACCCCTAATCTAACCCAAACCCCGCTTAAATAAACCTAACACTAAGCCCCTGAAGATCTTCCTACCTTATCTTCACCATGTCAGGTTCACCGATCGCTCCAGAAGAAGGTCCGAAGTCTTGATCCATGCGGCGGCTGAAGAACTCCATCATCGGGCTGAAGTCGGAAGTCCATCATCGGGATGAAGTCTTCTATCAAGCCAATAGAATGCGAGCTCAATCTGATTGGCTGATTGGATCAGCCAATCGGATTGAACTTGAATCTGATTGGCTGATTCCATCAGCCAATCAGAATATTCCTACCTTAATTCCGATTGGCTGATAGAATCCTATCAGCCAATCGGAATTCGAGGGACGCCATCTTGGATTACATCATTTAAAGGAACCGTCATTCGGCGAGTAGGCATCGGTTGAAGAGGTTGGATCCGCGTCGGCTGGGAGGAAGATGGCTCCGCTCTGCTCCGGAAGAAAGAAGATTGAAGATGGCGCTTGATAGAAGACTTCATCCCGATGATGGACTTCCGACTTCAGCCCGATGATGGAGTTCTTCAGCCGCCGCTTGGATCAAGACTTCAGACCCTCTTCTGGAGCGATCGGTGAACCTGGCATGGTGAAGATAAGGTAGGAAGATCTTCAGGGGCTTAGTGTTAGGTTTATTTAAGGGGGTTTGGGTTAGATTAGGGGTATGTGGGTGGTGGGTTGTAATGTTGGGGGGGGTATTGTATGGTTTTTTTTACAGGCGAAAGAGCTGAATTATTTGGGGCATGCCCCGCAAATGGCCCTTTTCAGGGCTGGTAAGGTAAAAGAGCTTTGAACTTTTTAATTTAGAATAGGGTAGGGCATTTTTTTATTTTGGGGGTCTTTGTTATTTTATTAGGGAGCTTAGAGTAGGTGTAATTAGTTTAAAATTGTTGTAATATTTTTCTAATGTTTGTAAATATTTTTTTATTTTTTGTAACTTAGTTCTTTTTTATTTTTTGTACTTTAGTTAGTTTATTTAATTGTAGTTATTTGTAGGTATTGTATTTAATTAATTTATTGATAGTGTAGTGTTAGGTTTAATTGTAGGTAATTGTAGGTAGTTTATTTAATTTATTTATTGATAGTGTAGTGTTAGGTTTAATTGTAACTTAGGTTAGGATTTATTTTACAGGTAATTTTGTAATTATTTTAACTATTTTAGCTATTAAATAGTTATTAACTATTTAATAGCTATTGTACCTGTTTAAAATAATTACAAAGTTGCCTGTAAAATAAATATTAATCCTAAAATAGCTACAATATAATTATAATTTATATTGTAGCTATATTAGGGTTTATTTTACAGGTAAGTATTTAGCATTAAATAGGAATAATTTATATAATAAGAGTTAATTTATTTCGTTAGATTTAAATTATATTTAACTTTGGGGGGTGTTAGTGTTAGGGTTAGATTTAGCTTTAGGGTTAATCCATTTATTAGACTAGCGGCGAGATCCGATTGGCAGATTAGGGGTTAATTATTGTAGGTAGCTGGCGGCGACGTTGTGGGGGCAGATTAGGGGTTAATAAATATAATATAGGGGTCGGCGGTGTTAGGGGCAGCAGATTAGGGGTACATAGGTATAATGTAGGTTGCGGTGGTATTCGGAGCGGCAGATTAGGGGTTAAAAAAAATATGCAGGTGTCAGCGATAGCGGGGGCGGCAGATTAGGGATTAATAAGTGTAAGGCTAGGGTGTTTAGACTCGGGGTACATGTTAGAGTGTTAGGTGCAGATTTAGGAAGTGTTTCCCCATAGTAAACAATGGGGCTGCGTTAGGAGCTGAACGCTGCTTTTTTGCAGGTGTTAGGTTTTTTTTCAGCTCAAACAGCCCCATTGTTTTCTATGGGGGAATCGTGCACGAGCACGTTTTTGAAGCTGGCCGCGTCCGTAAGCAACGCTGGTATTTAGAGTTGCAGTGGCGGTAAATATGCTCTACGCTCCCTTTTTTGGAGCCTAACGCAGCCATTCTGTGAACTCTAAATACCAGCGGTATTTAAAAGGTGCGGGGGGAAAAAAGCATGCGTAGCTAACGCACCCCTTTGGCCGCAGAACTCTAAATCTAGCCGTTAGTCTTCTCACAGAGAAATTACTATCTGATCTTCTACTTTATTTAGTTTTACATGTTTATGTCTTAGAAAAAACACAAGAGAAGCAACACATTTTAAAATGTATAAAAATGAATTGTTCAAAAAGCCCATACAGGAAAACAATGCCTTTTCACAATGTTATCCCTGAGTCGTGTTGCACATAAATTAAACACAGATACCTCAGCTATATAAAGACTAGATGGTGACAAAATCAATTGATTGCTAACCCCTGTTAGTCTTTTCCTAATTTTACAAAACTAAATTCAAATGCCACCCAGTGGCCAAACAATAAAAAGACACCTATCTACATATGTCTTATTGAGTAATATATAAACAATGTTCCTAAATAGAATAGAAAACAAACAGTTTAGATTTAAATAGCCCTACTGTAGAAAAAATAATTCTCATATAAAAAAGACTGGCCAGGCTATTTTATGATTCAGTCCTTGGTGTAATGTCCCTACTTAAAAAATCCAAAAGGCCTCTCTTTTCTTAAGAAATTGCTCTCTATTCCCCACCCTTCCATCTAGGTCTCTTTACCTGTTCAATAATTTGAAATCGCAATTAAGATATCATGTTACCTACCTGAAGAAAATGGCCTGCAACTCATGCTTCAATATTTATGTCCCTTATATTTGATTTATGTACCCAGCAAATGGTCTTGCTAACATACATCATGCGACAAGGACATTTAATCATATTTACCACAGAATGAGTATTACATATATACTACCCATTGATGTTAAAATTATGGGCAGTACTGGGATGCATAAAAAAAGGCTCTTGCTCATGTTGCCACAATTGAAGCAATTCAAACAGTGAAAACACCATTTATTAGCTGTGGTAATATAACCTTACTTTGACCTACATCTGCTTTTATTATTATTATTATTGGTTATTGTAGAGCGCCAACATATTCCGCAGTGCTATAAACAAAGGCAGAGTACAAGAAAACAATTATAGGGATCAAATTGGTAGAGGGCCCTGCCAAGAGTCGCACTGTTGTAGTCAGCTCTTAAGAAGGTGATCTACAAACAGCTGGATTCTTAGTCATATACATGCTAAGGGGGTTCAGGGGATAGCAATGGAGGAGAGGAACTAGTATAAAGAAAGGTTAGCGTAGGTTGTATGCATCCCTGAACAGTAGAGTCTTTAGGGAGCACTTGAAGCTTTCAAAACTAGGGGAGAGTCTTGTGGAGCGAGGCAGAGAGTTCCACAAGATGGGAGCCAGTCTGGAGAAGCCCTGTAAACTGGAGTGTGATGAGCTAACAAGAGAGGAGAAGAGTAGGAGGTCATGAGCAGAGTGAAGGGGACGGGAAGAGAGTATCTGGAGACAAGGTCTGAGATATAGGGGGAGCAGTGCAGTTGAGGGATCTGTATGTCAGAGTGAGAATTTTGTGTTTAATCCTAGAGGCAAGAGGAAGCCAGTGAAGGAATTGGCGAGATATCCCTTAGGGATGTTGCATATTTATATGCAGACACCTGCAATGTGCACTGGTTGTAAAGCTGCTGGACTATTGCTGTGTTTGAATACCACTGTATGTCTATATCTTATACCTTGAAGAAACATATATACTTTAAAAATATAAATTCCACTTAAATTTTTAAGACAATAACACCTAGATTACGAGTTTTGCGGTAACAGGGTGCGGTGCTAACGAGCAGTTTTCCCTCACCGCTCACCTAAAGACAATGCTGGTATTACGGGTTTTTAGAAACCGGCGTTAGCCGCAGAAAAGTGAGCAGAGAGCAAAATTTTGCTTCACATCTCACCTCAATACCAGCGCTGTTTACGGTAGCGGTGAGCTGGCTAAACGTGCTTGTGCACGATTTCCCCATAGGAATCAATGGGGGAGAGCCGGCTGAAAAAAGCAGCGTAAAGCTCTTAACGCAGCCCCATTGATTCCTATGGGGAAATCGTGCACAAGCACGTTTAGCCAGCTCACCGCTACCGTAAGCAGCGCTGGTATTGAGGTGAGATGTGGAGCTAAATTTTGCTCTCTGCTCACTTTTCTGCGGCTAACGCCGGGTTTCTAAAAACCCGTAATACCAGCATTGTCTTTAGGTGAGCGGTGAGGGAAAACTGCTCGTTAGCACCGCACCCCTGTTACCGCAAAACTCGTAATCTAGGTGTTATTGTCTTAAAAATTTAAGTTGGGAATTTATATTTTTAAAGTATATATGTTTCTTCAAGGTATAAGATATAGACATACAGTGGTATTCAAACACAGCAATAGTCCAGCAGCTTTACAACCAGTGCACATTGCAGGTGTCTGCATATAAATATGCAACATCCCTAAGGGATAATCTCTGCCAATTCCTTCACTGGCTTCCTCTTGCCTCTAGGATTAAACACAAAATTCTCACTCTGACATACAGATCCCTCAACTGCACTGCTCCCCCTATATCTCAGACCTTGTCTCCAGATACTCTCCTTCCCGTCCCCTTCACTCTGCTCATGACCTCCTACTCTTCTCCTCTCTTGTTAGCTCATCACACTCCAGTTTACAGGGCTTCTCCAGACTGGCTCCCATCTTGTGGAACTCTCTGCCTCGCTCCACAAGACTCTCCCCTAGTTTTGAAAGCTTCAAGTGCTCCCTAAAGACTCTACTGTTCAGGGATGCATACAACCTACGCTAACCTTTCTTTATACTAGTTCCTCTCCTCCATTGCTATCCCCTGAACCCCCTTAGCATGTATGACTAAGAATCCAGCTGTTTGTAGATCACCTTCTTAAGAGCTGACTACAACAGTGCGACTCTTGGCAGGGCCCTCTACCAATTTGATCCCTATAATTGTTTTCTTGTACTCTGCCTTTGTTTATAGCACTGCGGAATATGTTGGCGCTCTACAATAACCAATAATAATAATAATAAAAGCAGATGTAGGTCAAAGTAAGGTTATATTACCACAGCTAATAAATGGTGTTTTCACTGTTTGAATTGCTTCAATTGTGGCAACATGAGCAAGAGCCTTTTTTTATGCATCCCAGTACTGCCCATAATTTTAACATCAATGGGTAGTATATATGTAATACTCATTCTGTGGTAAATATGATTAAATGTCCTTGTCGCATGATGTATGTTAGCAAGACCATTTGCTGGGTACATAAATCAAATATAAGGGACATAAATATTGAAGCATGAGTTGCAGGCCATTTTCTTCAGGTAGGTAACATGATATCTTAATTGCGATTTCAAATTATTGAACAGGTAAAGAGACCTAGATGGAAGGGTGGGGAATAGAGAGCAATTTCTTAAGAAAAGAGAGGCCTTTTGGATTTTTTAAGTAGGGACATTACACCAAGGACTGAATCATAAAATAGCCTGGCCAGTCTTTTTTATATGAGAATTATTTTTTCTACAGTAGGGCTATTTAAATCTAAACTGTTTGTTTTCTATTCTATTTAGGAACATTGTTTATATATTACTCAATAAGACATATGTAGATAGGTGTCTTTTTATTGTTTGGCCACTGGGTGGCATTTGAATTTAGTTTTGTAAAATTAGGAAAAGACTAACAGGGGTTAGCAATCAATTGATTTTGTCACCATCTAGTCTTTATATAGCTGAGGTATCTGTGTTTAATTTATGTGCAACACGACTCAGGGATAACATTGTGAAAAGGCATTGTTTTCCTGTATGGGCTTTTTGAACAATTCATTTTTATACATTTTAAAATGTGTTGCTTCTCTTGTGTTTTTTCTAAGACATAAACATGTAAAACTAAATAAAGTAGAAGATCAGATAGTAATTTCTCTGTGAGAAGACTAACGGCTAGATTTAGAGTTCTGCGGCCAAAGGGGTGCGTTAGCTACGCATGCTTTTTTCCCCCCGCACCTTTTAAATACCGCTGGTATTTAGAGTTCACAGAATGGCTGCGTTAGGCTCCAAAAAAGGGAGCGTAGAGCATATTTACCGCCACTGCAACTCTAAATACCAGCGTTGCTTACGGACGCGGCCAGCTTCAAAAACGTGCTCGTGCACGATTCCCCCATAGAAAACAATGGGGCTGTTTGAGCTGAAAAAAAACCTAACACCTGCAAAAAAGCAGCGTTCAGCTCCTAACGCAGCCCCATTGTTTACTATGGGGAAACACTTCCTAAATCTGCACCTAACACTCTAACATGTACCCCGAGTCTAAACACCCCTAGCCTTACACTTATTAATCCCTAATCTGCCGCCCCCGCTATCGCTGACACCTGCATATTTTTTTTAACCCCTAATCTGCCGCTCCGAATACCACCGCAACCTACATTATACCTATGTACCCCTAATCTGCTGCCCCTAACACCGCCGACCCCTATATTATATTTATTAACCCCTAATCTGCCCCCACAACGTCGCCGCCAGCTACCTACAATAATTAACCCCTAATCTGCCAATCGGATCTCGCCGCTAGTCTAATAAATGGATTAACCCCTAAAGCTAAATCTAACCCTAACACTAACACCCCCCAAAGTTAAATATAATTTAAATCTAACGAAATAAATTAACTCTTATTATATAAATTATTCCTATTTAATGCTAAATACTTACCTGTAAAATAAACCCTAATATAGCTACAATATAAATTATAATTATATTGTAGCTATTTTAGGATTAATATTTATTTTACAGGCAACTTTGTAATTATTTTAAACAGGTACAATAGCTATTAAATAGTTAATAACTATTTAATAGCTAAAATAGTTAAAATAATTACAAAATTACCTGTAAAATAAATCCTAACCTAAGTTACAATTAAACCTAACACTACACTATCAATAAATAAATTAAATAAACTACCTACAATTACCTACAATTAAACCTAACACTACACTATCAATAAATTAATTAAATACAATACCTACAAATAACTACAATTAAATAAACTAACTAAAGTACAAAAAATAAAAAAGAACTAAGTTACAAAAAATAAAAAAATATTTACAAACATTAGAAAAATATTACAACAATTTTAAACTAATTACACCTACTCTAAGCTCCCTAATAAAATAACAAAGACCCCCAAAATAAAAAAATGCCCTACCCTATTCTAAATTAAAAAAGTTCAAAGCTCTTTTACCTTACCAGCCCTGAAAAGGGCCATTTGCGGGGCATGCCCCAAATAATTCAGCTCTTTCGCCTGTAAAAAAAACCATACAATACCCCCCCCAACATTACAACCCACCACCCACATACCCCTAATCTAACCCAAACCCCCCTTAAATAAACCTAACACTAAGCCCCTGAAGATCTTCCTACCTTATCTTCACCATGCCAGGTTCACCGATCGCTCCAGAAGAGGGTCTGAAGTCTTGATCCAAGCGGCGGCTGAAGAACTCCATCATCGGGCTGAAGTCGGAAGTCCATCATCGGGATGAAGTCTTCTATCAAGCGCCATCTTCAATCTTCTTTCTTCCGGAGCAGAGCGGAGCCATCTTCCTCCCAGCCGACGCGGATCCAACCTCTTCAACCGATGCCTACTCGCCGAATGACGGTTCCTTTAAATGATGTAATCCAAGATGGCGTCCCTCGAATTCCGATTGGCTGATAGGATTCTATCAGCCAATCGGAATTAAGGTAGGAATATTCTGATTGGCTGATGGAATCAGCCAATTAGATTCAAGTTCAATCCGATTGGCTGATCCAATCAGCCAATCAGATTGAGCTCGCATTCTATTGGCTTGATAGAAGACTTCATCCCGATGATGGACTTCCGACTTCAGCCCGATGATGGAGTTCTTCAGCCGCCGCATGGATCAAGACTTCGGACCTTCTTCTGGAGCGATCGGTGAACCTGACATGGTGAAGATAAGGTAGGAAGATCTTCAGGGGCTTAGTGTTAGGTTTATTTAAGCGGGGTTTGGGTTAGATTAGGGGTATGTGGGTGGTGGGTTGTAATGTTGCGGGGGGTATTGTATGTTTTTTTTTACAGGCAAAAGAGCTGAATTATTTGGGGCATGCCCCGCAAATGGCCCTTTTCAGGGCTGGTAAGGTAAAAGAGCTTTGAACTTTTTTAATTTAGAATAGGGTAGGGCATTTTTTTATTTTGGGGTCTTTGTTATTTTATTAGGGGGCTTAGAGTAGGTGTAATTAGTTTAAAATTGTAATATTTTTCTAATGTTTGTAAATATATTTTTATTTTTTGTAACTTAGTTCTTTTTTATTTTTTGTACTTTAGTTAGTTTATTTAATTGTAGTTATTTGTAGGTATTGTATTTAATTAATTTATTGATAGTGTAGTGTTAGGTTTAATTGTAGATAATTGTAGGTATTTTATTTAATTAATTTATTGATAGTGTAGTGTTAGGTTTAATTGTAACTTAGGTTAGGATTTATTTTACAGGCAATTTTGTAATTATTTTAACTAGGTAGCTATTAAATAGTTATTAACTATTTAATAGCTATTGTACCTGGTTAAAATAAATACAAAGTTGCCTGTAAAATAAATATTAATCCTAAAATAGCTACAATATAATTATAATTTATATTGTAGCTATATTAGGGTTTATTTTACAGGTAAGTATTTAGTTTTAAATAGGATTAATTTATTTAATAAGAGTTAATTTATTTCGTTAGATAAAAATTATATTTAACTTAGGGGGGTGTTAGTGTTAGGGTTAGACTTAACTTTAGGGGTTAAAAAATTTATTAGAATAGCGGTGAGCTCCGGTCGGCAGATTAGGGGTTAATGTTTGAAGTTAGGTGTTGGCGATGTTAGGGAGTGCAGATTAGGGGTTAATACTATTTATTATAGGGTTATTGAGGCGGAAGTGAGGCGGATTAGGGGTTAATACATTTATTATAGTAGCGGTGCGGTTCGGTCGGCAGATTAGGGGTTAATAAGTGTAGGTAAGGTAGCGGCGACGTGGGGGGGGCAGATTAGGGGTTAATAAATATTATGTAGTTGTCGGCGATGTTAGGGGCAGCAGATTAGGGGTACATAGGGATAATGTAGCTGGCGGCGGTGTACGGAGCGGCAGATTAGGGGTTAAAAAAATTTAATAGAGTGGCGGCGGTGTGGGGGGGCCTCGGTTTAGGTGTACATAGGTAGTTTATGGGTGTTAGTGTACTTTAGAGCACAGTAGTTAAGAGCTTTATAAACCGGCATTAGCCCAGAAAGCTCTTAACTACTGGGTTTTTTCTGCGGCTGGAGTTTTGTCGTTAGATTTCTAACGCTCACTTCAGCCACGACTCTAAATACCGGCGTTAGAAAGATCCCATTGAAAAGATAAGATACGCAAATGGCGTAGGGGGATCTGCGGTATGGAAAAGTCGCGGCTGGAAAGTGAGCGTTAGACCCTTTCCTGACTGACTCCAAATACCAGAGGCCGGTAAAAACCAGCGTTAGGAGCCTCTAACGCTGGTTTTCACGGCTACCGCCCAACTCTAAATCTAGCCGATATTGAGGTAGATTCATTGCAGCTAGTTTGGCTGCCAAGGTGAGATCATGTATGAAATTCATTGGGGTTTACTATTGTACCTATTTTTGCAATATGTAATTAGCAGGCAGCCTTCCATTAACATCTATTGTTGCGTAAAGGCCCCAATTTATATCTTGCACATCAAACAAGAATTATGAGAGAGGTGGAATGTCACCTCTCAGCCAAATAGGGAAATTAGTGTTCTGCCGGTAGGCTGCCTTAGCATGCTCAGAACAGCGATTGCTTTGAACAAATAAAGGATCTTTCATCATGAAGTATTTTATACTTCATGAATGAAAGTGCCCTTTATTTGTTCCAATGGTAAATCCTAGCGTTTCACAAACACTAGGATTTACCATCACTTTAAACCAAAATATTATCATTTCCTAATTCTTATACATTGTATACATAAATAAATAAAGGGTAGTCTCTCATGTAACAATAATATATAATTTTGTGTCTCCTTAACCTTGAAAAGTAAAACAGTATTATAAAGAAATACTGGTGTAATTTGAGTTTAGTTCTCAAATGTGGCATAAATACCCAACTTCTTCTTCTGTTGGTACCCACTACTTTTATACCATCAAAAAGCCTTCTTTATGTGTAACATTTTAATGCAACTCAAACTTTCTTCACTGTACTAGAAGATGAAATTAATAATGTTGGTGCTTGAATTTGCCCATTTATGGGTGCTCGTTAAATAACCAGCCATGACAAGTGGCGGGTTAATGCTCCTAGAAGCTTGTGGTTTCACTTTGTGCTAAGCGCAATTAACCAGAGATCAGACCCCTGGTTAAATATAAAAAAGTTGCCCCAATTGTCCCCAAAATCAAGTGGACAGTTCTTTAAAATAAAAAATTAAATATGAGCATTTAAAAAAACAAACAAACCAAAAAACTATACCAAGCAGTTGTAAGGGGTTACAGAGAGGGGATGTGGAGTGTTTAAAAAAAAAAGAAGGCAACTACAGTGCCTTAACATGGAGGTCAGTGGGGACTGTTTTTCCATATAAATATATATGTATATGCTTATATACATATAAATGTATGTGTTTATATGTGTATATACACATATAAATACACAAATATATATTATATAAGCATATACATATATATATTTATTTATTGCTGCCCAATGCTGAGCGATTTGCCCCCCTACACTGCGCTAAGAGGTTTGCCATGGCTGCCGGCATGAAAACAAGGCTCCCATTGGAAGCACACTGGAAGTGCTCTGGTATTACTGAGTGGAGCTCAAATATCGCGCTCACGTAAGCGTGATATTGCACTCCATTCATAATCTAGCCCTTAATTTCTTATCATCACACTAGTAATAAGCAATTATTTTAAAAAAATTGCTAAGTGTAATGCTTAAAATGCAGTACCTCTGTGAAGTTACAATATCTGTCTCTGTGCATACGTGAAAAAGGTGATAGATGAAGAATAAAAACACTCAGAATGGTTATGGAAAATACTTTAAATATTAAAAAAGCAATTGCATACATAATGTGGTCTATTGACATAATAGCTAAGTAATAAATTATGCATATTCATATTTGTAAAACAGCTTACAAATCCCTAGACGTTATATACACAAAACATAACAATTGCACACGCTCATCGGAGCATAAACAAAAAAATGGAGCAGATAATGGGTCAGATTACAAGTGAAGCGCTAACAGTTACGTACAAGCGAAAAGGGGTTTATTGCAAGTGTTTACGCGTGTTGGGTTTATCGCTCGTATAACAAATTGAAAGTAAACATGATCGATTAAACGAAATTTAAGTTAATACTCTGGTTAGTACATCCTCAGAGTTCTGGTTAACTGTTTGGCGAAACAAAAAAAGTGTCACAAAACAAATCAATAATAAATTACAAAGTACACTTACACTTATAATAACACCATCTAATAAAAATTATTAAAAAAGAAAGGGCTTAAAGTTATGAGGTCTCAGGTGTTAGAAGAAAAAATGGCAGGCAAAGGGCTTTAACATTGAGATACATACATATACATGAAAGAAGATAACTAAGTTACCCTGATTATAGAGAGTGTATCCTCTAATAATTAAGAAAGCAACTGCTATTTGTACCAAAAAATGAAGCTGCATCCAGTTGGTAAATCACCATAGGACAAGCTAACAATGTTATTGAGTTGGTTGTTCATTCCTGTGAGTGTGCTTCTTTCTGTGTGTGAATATATATTTCTTTAATGTAATTGGCAAGAGTCCATGAGCTAGTGACGTATGGGATACACAATCCTACCAGGAGGGGAAAAGTTTCCCAAAACTCAAAATGCCTATAAATACACCCCTCACCACACCCACAATTTAGTTTTACAAACTTTGCCTCCTATGGAGGTGGTGAAGTAAGTTTGTGCTTGATTTTTATGATTTCTTCTATGATAAGCGCTTCTAAGCATTCTGAAGCCCAATTCCACTGAGTACAGTGTTTGTCAGAGGGATGTGAAGAGAGTATCGCCTATTGATTTTATTGTTCTCTCTCATGGGAAATCTTTTCAAGGGTTCTCTGTTATCGATTGTAGGGATTCATCTGCTACCTCCCTTTTCAGATCGACGATATACTCTTATATATACCATTACCTCTACTGATTCTCGTTTCAGTACTCGTTTGGCTATTATTATTATTATTCTTTATTTATAAAGCGCCAACAGATTCCGCAGCGCTGCCCATGGGTATAAGGATAACAGTACAATGGAGAAACAATACGATAAGACAAAATTTTACAGACAAATACAGTGGGAATTGAGGGCCCTATTCACGTGGGAACTTGCAATCTAGATGGGTAGGAGGATGGGAAACAGGAGGTGGGGACTGCAAATGTGAGAATTATATTAGCAACATAGAGAAGACAGTAGAAACCTCAAAATACGAGGTTTCTAAAAGTCTAGGCGAAAAATTGCACAACTGTTCACAATTTTTCTCCTAGACTTTTAGAAACCTTGTATTTTGAGGTTTCTACTCTCTTCTCTATGTTGCTAATATTCATTATTCTAGGATGCACCTGTACATCTTTGATGATTAATTAGAGTGCTACTTACTTGCCTGTTGTTGTTTATGAGAATTATATTAGTGAGGAGATAGAGGGCAACTGTTAGTTAAGTGAAGTTAGTTTGTTAATAAGTCGGGTGATAAGCTTCCCTGAACAGAAAGGTCTTTAGGGATTGGTTAAAGGAGGAGAGGTTAGGGGCAAGTTGACAGCATGAGGAAGTGCGTTCCAGAGGGTTGGTGCCGCACAAGAGAAGTCCTGTAGTCTAGCATGAGAGGAGGTGATGGTAGAGGACACAAGAAGCAGGTCATTGTTGGATCTTAGGGGGCGGGCAGGCTATCTGCTATATGTGGATGGGTGTATTTCAATAAGTATGTATCATTATTTAAGACACTCTCAGCTATGTTTTGGCGCTTTATCAATTAATAACATTTAAATATATGTATTTTACTTATATTTGCCATGAGTCAGGTCTATGTGTATTTCCCTTTGCAGTCTAAACAGTTTCAGTATAGGAATTATGTTTGGGAAGTTTATTTAAACTTTTTCCTTACCTGGGGTTCAGTCTTTTTCTAATTTCACTTTCTTTTTTTCGTGGGCAAATCTAGGCTCGCGAGGGTGCAAAATGCTGTTTTTTGTTGCGTCATTTTTGGCGCAACATTTTTCCCGCGAAGTTGCGCCTAGTGGTGCCACAAATTTCGTAATTTCCTGCGTTTGTTGACGCTAGTTGTTTTCCTGTGAAATCGCGTTTGTTATGACGCGAGTTGTTTCATTTCCTGGTGTTAGTTTTGCGCCAAAAATGTTAACTTCTTTTTGCGTAATGCGTCATTCTTGGCGCCAAATTTTAGTTATTTTACCCCTCTATTGCTCGCTGTTTTCATGAACTTTGAATGCTATTATGCCTGCTTTTGTTTTTCTCTGCTGAAACTTTTACATTGTGGTAATTGAATGTTTTGTCTAATGTTATTTTTCTTTTTCTATTACATTTTGCGAGATGTCTCATTCTGATCCTCACTATGATGCCCTGGAACACAATTCTACAAAAGAAGAAGAAATATGCCACATAGCGTAATTCTGTAACTTTGTTGCAATACAAAACTTGTGTCTGTGCAAATGGTTACTCACATGCGGTGGAGCTATAAAAGATGGAGGACTGTGTACCGGATATCCGTTCTAAGAATTTTGAATGACTTAAATTAAGTTTCTGGACATGCGGACACCATCCTTGATAAAGCTTATTGCAAAACGTACGTTGGATTTATTGTTCTCTGGCGCCTTCCATAATACCTGCACACCAATAAGAAGAGCAACAGCTACTGGACTTTCTGGGGGAGGTTGTGTGGTTCAGTTTCTACACTCCTTACCGCGGTTTCTAGTAACCTGTTAAGCTCATATTGAGCAATTACTACATTGTATTGCCTAAACTTATTACATGAGGTGATGTAAGCAGGTCTGGTGACGCTATTTTATATATTTTATATATTGTATTTTAATAAATTCATTAATCTGAACAACCGGTACAAGAATCTGTTTACCCAACAGTATAAAAGTGGGTGTGCGCTTTTACCTGAGCTTGGTTATAGCTCCACCGCATGTGAGTAACCATTTGCACAGACACAAGTTTTGTATTGCAACAAAGTTACAGAATTACGCTATGTGGCATATTTCTTCTTCTTTTTTATGAGGATCAAAAGAGACCACACAGAAGACTGAAGAGTGCCAGGAAGATTATACATATCCTTATACGAACTTTACCTATATTTATTAATTTCCACGGTTTTACATATATTAATGGCACCATATATATAACACATTTTCTTGGGTTTTTCGTATCATATAACATTTATTTCATTTTTCCTTGTTTGTGATATTTTGGTACTTGTTAACAATTCTACAAAGCTAAGTGTGTTCTTTTAATTTTTTAAGCTGTTGTTATTTCTTTAGCTCAATTATGTGGCATATATTTATCATGTTTTATGCTAGCAATGTTTCTACATGCCCAATAACATTTACTGTTTTTTACATATTCAGTTCATGTACTTGATTTCATCTGTAAACATCACGTTTGCTTATATCATAAAAGGTTATGACTGCTATTATGCCTTTAAGTAAACTTACCAGGTCTTTTCAAAAAAAATTTTAATTTTGTTCTGGCCGACTGCATATTTAAGTTCATTCTACTGATGAAGGTTTCTTTGGTTCAAAGGATCCTGTATCAGACAGTTTGTTAAAAATTCTCCTTATTTTTCATTTGAACATTTTTTGTTCTTTGTTAAGGAAGTTTTTCTATTTATAGCTTTTAGGAGTCTAGTCCTCCAATAAACTATCGCCTAGATTACGAGTTTTGCTGTAAGGTGAAAAAGCAGCGTTAACAGGTCCTAACGCTGCTTTTTCACGCCCGCTGGTATTACGAGTCTTGCAGGTTTAGGGGCACCACACACTTTTTTGGCCTTACCAGAAACCAACTTATGCAAATTGCGTATAGTCTTTTTTTCTATGGGACTTCCATAGCGCCGGTATTACAAGTTTGTCCTGGGAGGCCAAAAAGTAGGAACAATAGGAACAGCCAATAGAATGCAAGTTCAATACGATTGGCTGATTGGATCAGCCAATCAGATTTAACTTCAATCTGATTGGCTGATTGCATCAGCCAATCAGATTTTTTCTACCTTAATTCCGAATGGCTGATAGAATTCTATCAGCCAATCGGAATTTATTATAGTGGCGGTGAGGTCCGGTGGGCAGATTAGGGGTTAATAAGTGTAGGTAAGGTGGCGGCGACGTTGGGGGGGGCAGATTAGGGGTTAATAAATATAATATAGGGGTCGGCGATGTTAGGGACAGCAGATTAGGGGTTCATAGGGATAATGTAGGTTGCGGCGGTGTACGGAGCGGCAGATTAGGGGTTAATAATATACAGCAGGTGTCAGCGATAGCGGGGGCGGCAGATTAGGGGTTAATATGTGTAAGGTTTGGGGTGTTTAGACTCGGGGTTCATGTTAGGGTGTTAGGTGCAGACTTAGAGAATGTTTCCCCATAGGAAACAATGGGGCTGCGTTAGGAGCTGAACGCTGCTTTTTTGCAGGTGTTAGGTTTTTTTTCAGCCCAAACTGCCCCATTGTTTCCTATGGGGATATCGTGCACGAGCACGTTTTTCCAGCTTACCGCTACCGTAAGCAATGCTGGTATTGAGGGTTGAAGTGGAGCTACATTAGGTTCAACGCACCCTTTTTTGAGCCTAACGCAGCCCCTCAGACAACTCTAAATACCAGCGTTGTTGGAAGGGTGCGTTGGGAAAAAAAGCAGTGTTAGCAACGCGGGTCTTTACCGTCAAAACTCTAAATCTAGCCGTATGGTTCTTAACAAAAAAAATAGCTTAGATGCCTTCTTTTTCAAATAAAGAAAGCAAAAGAACGAAGAAAAAATGATAATAGGTGTAAATTAGAAAGTTGCTTAAAATTGCATGCTCTATCTGAATCACGAAAGAAAAAAATTGGGTTCAGTGTCCCTTTAATTACAACAATTTCTGGCAGTAAATGTATTAGACTTTAGATAACACAATTTTTATGCACAGAAACCCCATTGCAATGTTTAGGAACCTAACAGAAAATACTAATCTGAGTATCCCTTACTGTGAATTAGTTTTAGAAATACATTAGAATTCACATCAATATGCATTTACTTTGCATCTGCTACAGTAGACTAAATCTCTTATTTCTATTTAACTAACCATGACTTAATGAATGTATGTGTTTGTTTGCTCTGTAAACTGGCATTCTTCTGCTTGGATAAATGCCCAAACTGATTATTGTAAGCTTCAGTCTTATTTAAAAGTTCAGTCCACAGAAAGGTCGGTCAGAATTTAGAATGATGAACCTTCATTAGGTAATATAAAATGTCTTGCTAAGTGTTTC
The DNA here is from genome assembly GCF_027579735.1 of Bombina bombina. Classification (NCBI taxonomy): domain Eukaryota; kingdom Metazoa; phylum Chordata; class Amphibia; order Anura; family Bombinatoridae; genus Bombina; species Bombina bombina. Next base: position 172,714,760 of record NC_069507.1, read on the forward strand.
ATAACTGAAATGGAATTCCATGTTAAATGGATGTAATTTTGCTAAGTATTTTTATATTCTTGTACAACAGCATTGAGCCATATTGTAAGTGATAACCTAGATCCTAACTGAACTAATGTAGTGAAGTTACTAAACCTAAACCCATTTATTTTACGATTCAGACAGAGCATGTAATTTTAAGCAACTATCTAATTTACTCCTATTATCAATTTTTCTTCGATATCTTGCTATCTTTATTTAAAAAGAAGGAATGTAAATCTTAGCAGCCAGCCCATTTTCGGTTCACAATCTGTTTTACGCTTGCTGATTGGTGGCTAAATGTAGCCACCAATAAACAAGCGCTAGCCAGGGTGCTGAAGCTAAAATGGGCCTGCTCCTAAGCTTTACATTCCTGCTTTTTAAATAAAGATAGCTAGAGAACGAAGAAAATTTGATAATAGGAATAAAAAAGAAAGTTGCTTAAAATTGCATGCTCTTTCTAAATTATAAAAGAAAATGTAATTTTAGTATTCATTTAAGATAAAAGTAAAATATTTAATATACTATATCACAGTATTGTTTAGCGTTGCCATCTGTCCTCCCAAAAAATACTGGACAGCCTGTAGGTGACTGGCCACAGGTGATAGGTGGTATCCCACAATGATCCCTCTCTGCCAAGGCTCTACCTTAGTGCCCACTCTTGAACTTGCCATATATATATATATTTTTATTTTTTAACTGAGTAATGAGTTTATTCCCTTGGCTGCCAATAACAAACAAACTAATTATTTTACATGTGAGTGATTTGACTGCCCTTGACTGACAATGGCACACACCACTCAGTGTTTTTACATCCCCATGGTTAACTGTAAAAACTCATAGCAATGCTTTTTTCTGCAGTGGCTACAAGTAACACACAGAGCAGTATTTTAACACGTCAACTAGACTGCCAAAGACAAGGATTGTTTTACCATCTTTGGCTGCCCGTATCCCATAGGGCAGTACATGAGCAGTGCCATATTTGTAAGGTATATAGGCACAGAAGGCCTTTAAAATGTAGTTGACACTCAGGGGGCTTTAAACAATGACATTTAATGTGATATATTGGTAAAGATTTTACTGGACAGCCGGCAGAAATACTAAACTATCTGATTGAATACTGGACATCTGGCAACCCTTGTAATGTTTCAGGTCTCTGTAGGACCTAGACTTAATAAGAAAGGTCCAATAAAAACCTGCAATATTTTAATGGCACCTCTTCATCCTATTCTAAACATTTTTATTTATCTCCTAGCAGTTTCTCACTCCACTTCCTGCTTTTTAAAATGTAAGAAGAATAAAAATAAAACTAACGTTAAGGACTGTTCTAAACATTAATTATCACTCCACTTTGAATAAACTAAACAAAAGAGATATAAACAATCTGGAGTTTATGGATATGAGAATTGTTTTATCAATTTGAAAAGTGGGTAATATAAATGATATAGTACAAATTGGAGTTGAAGACCAAAACGGACGCTTCAAGCTGCAGCTCAGTGCACATTATATTATAAATTAAGGTTTTGGCTATAATCTGCAGCATAGTTTACCTTGTGCAGCCTGAGACAGTTAGAGCAAGCCTCTGTAGCTAAGAGGGGCTGTTTTTGAGCTGCTTTTTATCAAACTCTGGGATTGACAGATGCCTAATGGCAGTGGAGGGCCCTCTAGTGGGACTGTTGCAAAATTAAGGGATAGCTGACTTGAAGTCTGGAGTGTTCTAATGTGTGTATGTTACATTGTTGCAAGTGGGTGGGTGGTTGTACCCCTTGCCTTTATAGGGTCCTGTTGCAGTTGATCCGGCCTCTTCCTGCTTCCAGACTTCAAGGGAATTTTTCTTCTGTGCTGAAGCTCTTCAATTGAGGCCTTCTGTCGTTATGGAACGTGCTAGGCGTAATTCCTTGCCTCCTCGGCGGTACAGGGATGTGGCTGGCGAGCCTTCGTGGCAGTAGGACTGAGGGTGGAGAAAGTGCTAGGGCCCTGAGGGGGGAATTAAGGGTGGCCCATGTCATTGGAGGTAGCCCTACCGTCCATAGTCTGCATGATCAGGCCCAAGGGAACATAGGGGCCATGGGGGAGCAGCACCTTCAAGGAGTGGCCCTGCTGCAGCAGCTGCCAGCCCTTCCACCGGCTGCTGTGGCTGATTTCCTGGCCCTGGCACAGTCTCTGGCTGCAGTAATCGTACTGGTCAGTGTGCCTCAGGGCCTGGATGGTGCAGGGGGGTCCTGTGGGGGAAGCGGTACTGCTGCGCAGGCTGTCTCTGGGCCTATCTTGTTGTCTGGGCATGGCCACGCCCCCGCATGTGATGCGCAAAGTGACTCCTCCCCCTCTGATGGATCTTCGGTGGGGGAGGAGCATGGGCGCACGCGCAGGAGACAGCGCCCAGTATCAAGGCCTAGGACACCATCCAGAAGCGCCCCTAGTATGTTGGGGAGGCTCCGGGTGGCGGTAACGGCCTCAGAGGGTAGGGGGGTGGTCCGGGAGACCCAGGAGAGAGTGCAGATGGATCCGGGGTAGTCCAGGCAGCTAGAGCAGGTTGCGGTGGTGAGCCACAGTAGTCACACAGGCCCTAATGAAGGGAGTAACGCTGCAAGGGGAGATTGCCATGCAGGGGGTTCCAGGCCTAATGAAGGTCGCTTGAATGGGTCTGGTGGTGTGCCTGGGGTGAGTCCCAGGGCACACGAGGGGCAGAATGTCAGTATGTCTATGGGCTTGGGCCATTCTGAGGAGGCGCTGGTCAGGCAGCAAAGCAGTGTGAGTGAGAGGTTAGGTGTGGGTTTCTCTACTGCTAGTGTGCAGCATGTGGTGAGGGAGTGTGTGAGTCAGGTCATGGGTATGCAGGAAGACATGATCCGAAGAGCGGTGGCATCTGCTTTAGGGGTGCAGGAAGGGGCGAGGGGGGCTGAAGAGGGTGTATATGGCCCTCCTGGGGCCCTTACTGCCACTCAGAGTACTCCCCAGTCTGCTTTCTTTTCGCATGGATCTGCTGCAAGTGAGCTGAGAATGCAGGCTGGACCAAGCAGCCAGAACACAACGACCAGAGGAGGCTTAGGGGCCCCTACACCAGCATCAGCAGAGCAGCAGCCCTCTTCTTCCGGGACAACGCAGTAGACAGCACAGTCTGGTGAGTGCACCATCACTGATATCACACACACAAACATGCATGGGTTCTTCCTCTAGTGACTCAGGTTCCTCTAGTGATGCAGGACTAGGGTTAGTTGGCAAGGGGCAGCACCAAATGTTTAGAATGATAAAGAAATTAGTGGCAGCGCAGGTGCAGGTGAAGGCGGTCATGCAAGGGGTAGTTGAGGGGCCTCCTTTAGCGCAGGTGTTGGAGGCGTCGGCACCAACGCCCGGACAGGTAGCGCCGAGGAAGGTGGCGATGCACGGGGATATGTACCCGTGCCTGGTACACTCTTTGTATGTGCATCTTAAGGCAAAGGTTATTAAGAAAATACAGGAAGGTAGATATGTAAATATCTACAAACTGTCTCCCGAGGCCTGCAGGGCTAAGGAGAGGGCGGATGAATGGTCGGGCCCCAAAAAAGTATGGCATCCAGAGACATACGAGGAGTGGCAGACGGGCTTCAGGGTGCTGACACCTTGTTATGTTGACAGATGGCCCACTCAGGGGCAAAATGTCTTTAAATATCAGGACACCATTGGGGATATCCATACAAGGTTTAAAGAGGGTGCATGGCGGGATTATGATGTGGCATTCCATAAAAAGATGGTGGGAAACCCCATATTGCACTTTGGGATGCAAGACATGCACTTGTGGTCCAAACTGGGTTGGGAGAGGTCCACTTCACCACCAACGGGGGGCAGGCCTGGGGCCGCGCGTTCCCTCCCACGCCAGAAGAGGCGAGGGAGGGAATGCTGGAAGTTTCAAGACAAACAGTGTGACAGAGGAACGAATTGTTCCTTTCGTCACATCTGTAAGTTTTGTAGTGGACCGCACCCGGGTTTGGACTGCGCAAAAAGAAGGGATGCCGGGAGTGCCCCGCAGAATCCCAGAGGGATTAGAGTGGAGGCAATGGCGCCATGGTTGGTGCATTACCCTGACCAGGAGGCGGCGAGCCTCTTGTCGTCAGGGTTGAGGGACGGTTTCAGGATTCTGGTAAGTTCGCCCGTAGAGGGTTCTACGGTTCATCGTAACCTGAAATCGGCTTACGAATTCCCTCACGTGGTAAGGGAAAAGTTGGCCAAGGAATTGGCGTTGGGGAGGGTGATCGGCTCGTTTCGGGAGCTCCCGTTCCCGGATCTGGTTGTCTCCCCACTTGGAGTGGTCCCTAAAAGGGAGCAGGGCATTTCAGGTTAATACACCACTTGTCTTATCCCAAGAGAGCTTTGGTGAATGACGCGATTGATCCAGACCTTAGCTCGGTGCACTACCAGTCCTTTGATGAGTCACTGGGGGTGGTACGGGCAAAGGGTGGGGGAGCATTAATGGTGAAATTGGATAAAGAATCCGCATTAAGATTGCTTCCGCTTCATCCTTCTTCCTTTCGGCTGATGGGAATGAAGTTTGAAGGTGAGTTTTATGTTGACCGGTGTCTGCCAATGGGTTGCTTGCTTTCGTGGGCCCTGTTCGAATGTTTCAGTTCATTCCTGCACTGGGTGGTGCAGAGGGCATCTGGGGGTGGGGCCGTAGCCCACTACCTGGATGACTTTTTGCTGGTAGGGGGTTCGGGAACAGACGAATGTAACAGGGTGATGGAGGTGATGACGGGTGTGATAGCCGAGTTTGGGGTTCTGCTCGCAGAAGACAAGACTCAGGGCCCTTGCACGTGCCTCACTTTCTTGGGCATAGAGATCGACACAGTGGCATCTCTATGCAGGCTTCCAAAGGATAAAGACGACCGCCTCTTAGAGGTGGTTCAATCGGTGGCGGGGGCAGATTGTTCCACCATTAAGGAACTGCAATCGTTGTTGGGCCTCCTTAACTTTGCGGGGAGGGTCATCCTCATGGGGAGGGTCTTCAATCGCAGACTGAAGGGTCAATTGAAAGGTCTAAAGGGTCAGCGGCATCGTGTGTTGGGTTACATCACAGATGAAGGAGGACTTGAGAGTGTGGGAGCGGTTCTTAGTTAATTTTAACAGGGTTTACCTTTGGAGGGCTGGGCCTATCTCTAACCAGGCCTTGCATCTGTTCACTGATGCGGATAGGGGTCTGGGGTATGGCGCCTATCTTGACGGGGACTGGAGCGCGGAGGCGTGGCCGGCGGATTGGGTCTTGGCTGGCCTTACCCGTAATATGGCTTTACTCAAGCTCTTCCCTATAGTGGTAGCGGTAGAGCTCTGGAGGGACTGTCTGGCTAATCAGTCTGTGATTTTTTGGTCTGATAATATGAGCGTGGTGTACGCCATAAACAGATTGTCAGCGGCTTCCCCAGTGGTGGTGACTTACCTTAGACACCTGGTGTTGCGTTGCTTGCAACTCAACGTTCGCTTTACGGCACGGCACGGCGCGGCACGGCACGGGGGTGCAGAACATCATTGCGGACGCCCTCTCTAGGTTTCAATGGGATCAGTTCAGGAGGGTGGCTCCAAGGGCAGCAGCAGAGGGTCTAACGTGCCCACCCTTTCTTTGGTGCTGGCGGGGGTTGGGAGTCCATTCTCCCCCTGATCCGGGCTTCGTTTGCTCCTAAGACGTAGTCAACGTACATGTCACACTGGAAGGCGTGGGAGCGCTTCAGTGAGCAGAAGGGTTTCTTAATTCGCCAGGCTTCTCAGGTACACGTTCTTGAATGGTTGGCGTGTTTGAAACAAGAGGGTGTGTCCAGATTGTCGACTCTTAGTAGGCTAGCGGCTTTGTCATTTTTTAATAAGGCAATGGGTCTGGCGGACTTCACCAATGCTTTTCTGGTGAGGCAAGTCTTGAAGGGGTGGGGCCGAGTGGCCCCACGCTCTAAAGACCAGAGGGAGCCGATCACTGCGGCAAGGTTGTGGCAGTTAGTGGGAAAATTAGGCTCAGTGTGTTCTTCATCCTATGAGGCCTGTTTGTTCCGGGCTGCTTTTGCACTGGCATTCGCAGAGGCTCTGAGAATAGGGGAAGTGGTGTCCACATCGAAGAAGGGAGATGTTGGGGGAATTAAAATGAAGCATGTGAGGGCTTCAGAGGAGGGCCTGCTCCTGCTTATCCCGAGAACCAAAACGGATCAGGAAGGAAAATGGGCTTGGTTGCCCCTACTGAGGCATGAATTCCCGGAATGCTGCCCGGTGCAGAGTGTGGAGGCATTTTCCGAGTGCGGCCGGTGGGCATGCGGCAATTTCTCATTCATGAGGACAGAAGCTCGCTTTCGTCTTTTCAGTTCCGCAAAGTGTTAACTAAAGTTGCAGCGGCAATAGGCTTAGATTCATCTAGAATAGCCCCACATTCCTTTAGGATTGGGGCCGCAACTTGCGCAGTGGCTAGCGGGTCGTCGCAGGCGGACATTAAGAGGTTGGGGTGCTGGAAATCAGAGCGCTATAGGGGTTACATTCACCCCTTGACTGAGTAGAGAAGGGGTGGGGCACGATTTAGGGTGCCTTTCAGGTGTCTTCCCAGCTGGAGGAGGACTGAGGGAGGCCTGTATTATCCTGAGGGCTGCACTTCATTTGTCCCTATCCATGTTGTTTTAGGTAAGATAACTCCCCTGGTTCGTGTGTGGATTATTCGTCATTCCTTTATCCACTGGGCGGCTATCAGGGCGCTTCATTCCCCAGATGGGCTGCAGCTAGGATTGGCTTCATCCAGGGCTAACATTCGCTGGCTCGGTCGCAGGGGGCTAAATTGGAATGAACTACCCCCACTTTTACAGGATGCACATAGGAGGTGGGGAAAGCCTCAAGTGATTGTTGTCTATTTGGGGGGTAATGACTTGGGGTCTATTCCTGTGTTGGACCTCATATAAGTGCGGATTTGAAATGGTTGAGTGTGTGTCTCCAGGATGTGAGGATAGGAGGGTCAAACGTGGTTGCACGACTGCGTTGGCATCACATTCTCACTTAGAGGGCAGCATATAACGTCCGCAAGAAGGTGAACAGAAAGATGGGAAGAGCGGTCATGGCCTTGGGAGGCTTCGTAATTAGGCATGATTCCATCACGGCTGACAAAAAGGCCCTTTACTGACCAGATGGGGTTCACCTGACGGATGTTGGGTTGGACATCTTTTTGGCTGACCTTAGGAAAGCCTTGTCATCGGTTGTTTAAAAAAAATAAAAAATAATAAGTTATCTATGTTTGGTAATAAAGTTCTGTGCTATGGTTGGCATCTGACTGTTGTGATGCACAGTAATTAAAAAAATAAAATATATAGTTTTAGGTTATGTTAAGGGCTTGGTTGGTTATGGGTGGCGGCAAGAGTAAGTTGTCCTTTTCTCTTGTTGCGGTCAGGCAAGGCCCTGGGAGCGGGCACGGAGAGAGCAGAGTGATGGCCCGAACACAGGGAGAGGTGTTGCCCACTAAGTGCAAGCTTAGGGGTTCCTCTCCCTTTAAGAGCTGCAGGCCGAAGAGCTCTCCATAACAAATCTCTCTCTCTGTGCCAATGAGCGTGCGCAACCCTGTGCCACGCTGCAAACATCGGAGGGGCCTTGACCGTCAATCAGTAGGGGTTAGGTTAGTGAGAATATGCCGCCACCAGCTATAAGGAACTTGCTACAAGTTCAGTTATAAGTTATTAAAGAGCTGCCTAATATTGGACAATATTAGACAGAATTAAATATGTTTATTTAATAAACGTGACCGTGACCGGTATTTTCCCCAAGCAGTTGTGTTGTGTATTTATTATAAGTTAGTTCAGAGAATGCAGGACGTAATAGGAGGTTTATCCCTTATGGCAGTGGAGGGCCCTCTAGTGGGACTGTAGCAAAATTAAAGGATAGCTGACTTGAAGTCTAGAGTGTTCTAATGTGTGTATGTTACATTGTTGCAAGTGGGTGGGCAGGTGTACCTCTTGCCTTTATAGGGTCCTGTTGCAGTGGATCCAGCCTCTTCCTGCTTCCAGACTTCAAGGGAAATTTTCCTCGCCCGCATGTCCCTGGATGAAGTTAAGTGGAGGCAAGAAGGTATGGAGTTTAAGTTTTCCCCCGGCAAGGGTAGGTTTAGTTGAACTAGCCCCATAAGCCCGGGTTGTAAGATAGTCATCCACCTCTCACAGGCGTGTTGTACGACTCGGTTGGAGGGGTCGCCTTACTGGGTTGGCTGAGTATGCCCTAGCTGGCAGTCGGGCAAGGTCCTGGGAGCAGGCACGGAGACAGCAAAGTGATGGCCTGAACACAGGGAGAGGTGTCGCCCACTAAGTGCCAGCTTAGGGGTTCCTCTCCCTTTAAGAGCTGCAGGCCAAAGAGCTCTTCATAACAAATCTCTCTCTCTGTGCCAATGAGCATGCGCAACCATGTGCCATGCTGCAAACATTGGAGGGGCCTTGACCGTCAATCAGTAGGGGTTAGGTTAGTGAGAAGATGCCGCCACCAGCTATAAGGAACTTGCTACAAGTTCAGTTAAAAGTTATTAAAGAGCTGCCTAATATTGGACAATATTAGACAGAATTAAATATGTTTATTTAATAAACGTGACCGTAACCGGTCTTTTCCCCAAGCAGTTGTGTTGTGTATTTATTATAAGTTAGTTCAGAGAACGTAGGACTTAATAGGAGGTTTATCCCTTATGATTACTGCATTGCGCGAAAGTGCGTGGCCCCATGGATTTACATAAAAAGACCTCTAGACTTGCAACAACGTGTGAGCTGCCTTGCTCTCTCTCTCTCTCTCAGAGAGGTTGAGAGAATTTGTGACAGTGCTGAAGGCTTGGGTCATGTATTTGGATCACTGAACTTACTACTCAAGCCCAATTTCATTGGAGGGAGGAGTCAGGCCTCATACACCTGATTGTTTTATTTATTATCACTACACTCTAGCCCTATTTAGTAAAACAAATGTGATATTATATGTACAACTTCTTTTTTGAGACTCATTTGGGCTGTGCTTCACAAAGGGCCTAGTGTTAAGACAAGAGGCTCTCATTGGGGATATTGCCCTCTGTCTTTTTTCACCCCTTCTTTTTGTGAATGAAGAAACTCAGCTGATTGGCAGTGGAGGCTCTAACTTCAGTCATGTACTGGTGCATACTATAATGATCTATTTTACTTCATCTGCTAGCCTGCGCTGACCTCTATGCTCTCCCTGCTTCCCCATATGCTCCCTTGTATGGGTATACTCCTCAGACCCTATATTGATGATGCCCTTAGTGGGTAGTTCCCTCAGGAGAGCAGAGCTGGGACTTCTGCTGTGACTGCCTTAACCCCTCTGTGATCATGCCTTGCTGCCAGAGCTTATACTTTTAGTAGCTATACATGATTGTCAAGAGATGCTGAAAGAGCACTAGCTTTATGATGAGAGGATGAGAGTGTTCATGCAATTTTGCTCTCCACCCCAACACCCCAAAAAACAACTAAATCAATTTATTTTATATATTATTTTATTTTAAATGAATAGCCCAGCAGTGGATCATCCAATGTTGAGCTAATCATTTAAAAAAATATGAAATAAATTGCAATATGTGAAACTGGACCTACGCAGTACTAATAAGTAAATAAATATATACCTTCCTCCACTGCTGATTAATTTAAAATATTTACTAATTAATTAAATGTTGTTTTTTAATTTGCACAGTAAAAATAAGTGTTGGACCTAATGTCTACAGGGCCCGGTGCAATAATTTATTTTGGGCCCCCCTAAAAGCATCTCACCAGATGGGATATTCACTACATATTTATTGTTTAGATAGCCACTGTACAGCAAAATTACCACTTTCATGAATACCAAGGGAATGCCTAACATAACAAACTCCCCTAACCCATATACACACACACTCTCCAGAGCATACACATATACATGTACACACACTACAGAGCACACACAAATTTATGTACACACTCTATATAATCCAATATTAAAAATAAAATTTATGTGTGCCTCAAGACCTGAGGCGTAACTAGAAACCACAGGGCCCAGGTGCAAGAATCTAAGAAGGGGCCCCCCCACCACCCCTCCTCCCTCCAAAAAAAGGTGAATTTAATACATATATATATTTTTATTTTACATTTAACACAGAAAAAATGTGAATCAGATTACATGTCTGCAAAAGGAGGTACCCTGTGCCCACAGTCTGTGCGATGGTCTGACCCCCTATTACTGTATATATATAGTGACACTATTTAACCCCCCAGTACTGTATATAGTAAGTTAGTGACACAGTCTGTAATCTGCCGGTGAGATGGCTGGCCTGACCCTACCCACCCAGTACTTTATAAAGTGACCATAGTAGTCAGTGACATGGTCCACCCCCCCATACTATATATAGTGGTACTGTATAGTGACACTGTTTACCCCCTGCCCCCCCCCCCCCCCATGCTGTAGTAACAAGGTCTGTAATTTGCTGGTTCCACAAACATACACAAACACACATACATGCATAAATACACACACAGTCACATACATACACACACACCATACACACACACATAAACACCAATGGGTATAACAGAAACACTAACCCCTGTAGTCATGTCACATTCACATGATATCAGTGCAGGCAGTGGTAGGTTAACGTTTTTTATTAAAAAAAAAATAATTTGCCCCTGAGGGCCCCCACCCTCAGGGGCCCAGTCGCACCTGCGACCTCTGCACCCCTGTAGTTTCGCCCCTGCTCAAGACGGAAGAAAGCAGTGTCTGCAGCTGCACAGATGTTCAAATCCTCACATGCCTGCCGCTCCAGCTTTCTGCTGCATGCGCCTACAGTCAGCCCTACCCTGAACAATCCCCACCACCAGAGCAGTTACCTGGTAACAGTGGTAACCCCAGTAGGACATTTGCTTATACAGTATGATTAGTTGGATGCCAAGTTAGGGCTTAGCATTCAGTGCTGCACAGTGCAAACCTAAAACAGCACATGGCACTAGCTTGGCATGTCACATGATCCCAGCTCGGTCTGGCACAGTTTCTCACAAATAAATATAAGCAGAGAACCTTTGACTGTGACAGTATTAGGAATGACATCCGCAGTGTGGCATGAACCAAAAAATAAAAATATTTTTTTTTTTTTTTTTTTAGGATTCTTGGGCCCCACCTCAAAGACTAGGCCCTGGGCAGCTGCCCCTTTTGCCCTGTGTCATAGACGGCCATGGGGACAGTTAACACCAGAATTTTTGTTGTTTAAAAAGAAAGATAATCCCTTTATTACCCGTTCCCCAGTTTTGCATAACCATCACTGTTATAGAAATACACTTTTTACCTCTGTGATTACCTTGTATCTAAGGCTCTGCAAGCTGCTCCCTTATTTCAGTTCTTTTGACAGACTTGCATTTTAGCCAGTCAGTGCTCACTCCACGGTAACTTCACGTGCATGAGCTCAATGTTATCTATATGAAACACATGAACTAATGCCCTCTAGTGGTCAAAATGCATTCAGATTAGAGGCAGTCTTCAAGGTCTGAGAACTTAGCATATGAACCTCCTAGAATTATCTTTTAACTAAGAACACCAAGAGAACAAAGCAACATTGATTATAAAAGTAAATTGGAAAGTTGTTTAAAATTGCATTCCCTATTTAAATCATGAAAGTTTTTTGGACTTGACTGTCCCTTTAAGACATTTTTAACTTTTCACAAAGCAATCCTATAACATACCCTTGATTTTTCTGAGAATAACCTTTCACATTATTCCTTCTTCAATATGTCCCAACAAGCTAGAAAGAAACAAAAGGTCTTATCTACTCCAAAACACACAGTAAAATACTGTTTTCTGCACTCCTAACAAGAAGTATCTGATTCACAACCTTCTCCTAAAAGTTAAAAGTTGAAAATTCCAAATGACTAAATACCATCAAGACCTTATTACAGGGAGTGCAGAATTATTAGGCAAATTAGTATTTTGACCACATCATCCTCTTTATGCATGTTGTCTTACTCCAAGCTGTATAGGCTCGAAAGCCTACTACCAATTAAGCATATTAGGTGATGTGCCTCTCTGTAATGAGAAGGGGTGTGGTCTAATGACATCAACACCCTATATTAGGTGTGCATAATTATTAGGCAACTTCCTTTCCTTTGGCAAAATGGGTCAAAAGAAAGACTTGACAGGCTCAGAAAAGTCAAAAATAGTGAGATATCTTGCAGAGGGATGCAGCACTCTTAAAATTGCAAAGCTTCTGAAGCGTGATCATCGAACAATCAAGCGTTTCATTGAAAATAGTCAACAGGGTCGCAAGAAGCGTGTGGAAAAACCAAGGCGCAAAATAACTGCCCATGAACTGAGAAAAGTCAAGCGTGCAGCTGCCAAGATGCCACTTGCCACCAGTTTGGCCATATTTCAGAGCTGCAACATCACTGGAGTGCCCAAAAGCACAAGGTGTGCAATACTCAGAGACATGGCCAAGGTAAGAAAGGCTGAAAGACGACCACCACTGAACAAGACACACAAGCTGAAACGTCAAGACTGGGCCAAGAAATATCTCAAGACTGATTTTTCTAAGGTTTTATGGACTGATGAAATGAGAGTGAGTCTTGATGGGCCAGATGGATGGGCCCGTGGCTGGATTGGTAAAGGGCAGAGAGCTCCAGTCCGACTCAGACGCCAGCAAGGTGGAGGTGGAGTACTGGTTTGGGCTGGTATCATCAAAGATGAGCTTGTGGGGCCTTTTCGGGTTGAGGATGGAGTCAAGCTCAACTCCCAGTCATACTGCCAGTTTCTGGAAGACACCTTCTTCAAGCAGTGGTACAGGAAGAAGTCTGCATCCTTCAAGAAAAACATGATTTTCATGCAGGACAATGCTCCATCACACGCGTCCAAGTACTCCACAGCGTGGCTGGCAAGAAATGGTATAAAAGAAGAAAATCTAATGACATGGCCTCCTTGTTCACCTGATCTGAACCCCATTGAGAACCTGTGGTCCATCATAAAATGTGAGATTTACAAGGAGGGAAAACAGTACACCTCTCTGAACAGTGTCTGGGAGGCTGTGGTTGCTGCTGCACGCAATGTTGATGGTGAACAGATCAAAACACTGACAAAATCCATGGATGGCAGGCTTTTGAGTGTCCTTGCAAAGAAAGGTGGCTATATTGGTCACTGATTTGTTTTTGTTTTGTTTTTGAATGTCAGAAATGTATATTTGTGAATGTTGAGATGTTATATTGGTTTCACTGGTAAAAATAAATAATTGAAATGGGTATATATTTGTTTTTTGTTAAGTTGCCTAATAATTATGCACAGTAATAGTCACCTGCACACACAGATATCCCCCTAAAATAGCTAAAACTAAAAACAAACTAAAAACTACTTCCAAAAATATTCAGCTTTGATATTAATGAGTTTTTTGGGTTCATTGAGAACATGGTTGTTGTTCAATAATAAAATTAATCCTCAAAAATACAACTTGCCTAATAATTCTGCACTCCCTGTAGTTACCCACCATGACTCCCTCTTGAGAAAGTTTTATTAGATCCTGTGCGAACCTTAAATGAGTTATTGCATCTGTAGGTGACTGCACTCATGTACTAGAAAGGAAAAAGGAGAAATGAGTGGTAGATCACACCAATTTAGTTTTCTTCTCCTAAAATTTAGGTGATCATATTACAGTGCTTGAATTAAAGCTGATCTTAAGGACTGTTCCCATAGGAACAATATTAGAATCAATGGAATCCCGGAGACTGTATCTCAGCAGGAACTTGAGAAATATTTGCAGGAACTTTTACAAAACGTACTCGGTTACAAAATGGGGTGAGACAGTAGATTTGATAGTACCTAGGGCTCTTCATCTAATTATAACTTGCTCTGTCTCTAACGATAGACCAAGAGACATCTATAGGTGAATGCACTGATGCGCTAGAAATTAATCAGGAGGATTTAGTGGTAGATCACACCAAGTTAGTTTTATTCTTCAAAATAGAGCCAATAACATTGCAATACTTAAAACGAAAATAGTCGATCTTGAGGACTGTTCCCATAAGAACAATTATAATCATTGGGATCCTGGAGACTTTATCTCTGTATTAACTCTACCTAGTGCTGATCATCTAATGATGAACTGCTCTGTCTCTAATGATAGACCATAGGACAGTATAGATATATTAATTTACTTCAGCTTTAAAAATTACCTTCTTTAAACCTTGGTGAGAGGAGTAAGTCCCTTATGAAAATTTGAGTCTTTACAAATCTTCCCTGACCTGTCCTCCCATACACTGACAGCTAAAAGAAGATTTCATGAGCTTACTCAAGAACTTTGAATAGCTAGATTAAATATAGATGGGTCTATCAGGCAACTACAATACACATTCCTACAAGTGTGATGGAAAGATTCCAGCTGTTGATTAATCGCTGGAATTCATGTAGGGCTAGTGTTGCTTCTAAAATCCTATGTTACCCAATGCAGTTTAGAGGGTTGGGATTATCCAACAGAAGAATTTACTTTGTTAACACATGTTTCCACATGTGGCTTTGTTAACACATGTTTCCACTTTAAGCCCACAATTGGAGTACAATAGGCGGAGAGACCTGAAAAAAGATTTGCTTCCAGCTCTTATGCACTTGGGAGATAATATATTTTTCTAACCATATAATTCAGGATTGTCTTCAGGGGTGGAGGAGACTGAGACATGAACAGATAGTGGCTCAACACCTCTTCCCACTAAGTTCAATTAGTGGCCTATTACATGGAGTTCCAGATGCTCAAAGACTTGCCTGGGACCAACTGGTGATATATACACTTCCAATAAAATGGTCCCATATACTGAGTTAATGCTACAAAAGCAGATACCTGCGAAATACAGATTATTGGGAATATATTCTTCATTACGATCTTGGGGTTTTCCCTCTTCAGAGCTACATTCTGTAACCTTTTTTGAAGCTAGATGGAATGCTGTTGTGATATAGGTTATTGTGACCTGCGCTAACAATAGCCCAGCACTTGTAATCTAGCCCAATGTTATTGATAGATTTCTGTTGTTCTAGAAACTTCTTTTTATGTATTTGTGTTATTATTTTTCAAAATGTAATGGGTGTCTATCTCTTTTTAAAAGTTCCAATATATTTCCATGGGGGCCCATTCATATTGTTTAGAGTATAATGTAAACTGATTTCACCTGAACATGTTTAAATTTGGCCAATTTTTACAACAGGGACCTTCTTAAAAAAAAATGTAAGTTCCTTATAGTTTTCTGTAAAAGTATTTATTTAAATGGACATAAAACTTAAAAGGTAATGATTAAAGAACTTTACAATGGGCTTGATTAATTGAGCCCTTCACCTCAGAAGATAACCTACAGTCAGTAGTTATCAAGCAGCGGTCATCAGACCACTGCTTCCCTAACTCTTCTCCACCTCTTAGGTGGAGAATTTCGGTCTCCCCGGTCTCGTCCGACAAGGGATATTGACAGCTCCTGCCACATGCGTGGTCAAGGGGCGGTATTGCACGCAATAGCAAAATAGCCCCTTTCCACCCCAGCTTGATAAATTGAGCCCTATGTACAGTACCCTCATTTTTTATTATGTTGATTTTTCTTGTATTTTAATTCTGAAATTTGTATTGTTTCCATACCACCATAGAGGCTGAAGTACAATCCATGGAGTATAGGATCCAGGAAAACACTGAAGACAGCAAGAGACGGGGTGCACAGATAATGATATCTACAATGATATGTATAAAGATATAATAAAGACAATCTTAATGCAAGATACAAACAATATGTAGGGCTATTTTTTTTTATACCAAACAATTTTTTAGTGGTAGTCCCAAAGTGAAATTAGTGCTCTGCAGTGTTCATAAAGTGTAAAGACCTCAATAGCTCTCAGGGTAAGGACGGCTGCTCTTCTCTTCACAGACGAATCTAGCACCTTTTGCTTTCCCATTCGAATGCCACATGGAGGTGAGCTTCACATCCTTGGATCCTGCCTGGGACTCAGCTGAGTGATACCAGGAGAGAGGGTGAGCTGATACACCCAGAGATATCAGCACGCTACTAGAAGCACATTGGTGTGCTATTGCTAAATGTGAGTACCCTTTTGGCTTTGGTTCTTATACCTAATTCTTGTTTTTGGTTGATCTACACATGAGACGCCCCTCTGTTTTGTGTTTTCTACCTCAGAAAATAGGATCCAGTCACACCTATAAGCTGCACCATAATTGGTTCATATTTTCAGGAGCTTGTTTATAGCTGTCGCTAACTGGTCACATCAAGGATACACAATATTCAAAGGATTTTTAAGGCCTGTGTTCCTTTACTTTGAAACAATGTATAATTTTCTAACAAAAATAAAAATTTAAATTCTTTAAAATATTGTTGAATGCAGATCTTCTGTACTACAGTAAACAGTTTATGGTGCATAAATATAAAAATTGAGTTTAAATAATTTGTAATACTTTAACTGGGAATGACAACACATGGTCGTTCACTGCTCAAAACCTTAACTGCAGATGACAACCATGTGTTGTAATCCAGGGGTGGGAATTTTTGGGCTGATCACGGCCCCCCTCTGCAGTTAAAGGCCTGTACGAGATGGCCAAGGTTTCTGAATCACATCAGCTATCCAGCAATGATGATGATGTCACCAAGCATGCACTTGGTGATGTCAACAACCGTGATACCAGGAAGCTGATAGAAGAGCTTATGGGAGCTGGATGGAGGTTAGTATTCAAACTCCTTCATCTCAGCTCCCTTAAGCCCTAGAAAAGCCCAAGACCCACCTTTGAAAAGCAACTTGCGGGTATACAGTGCATACATTTAAAAAAAAAAAAAAATACAAGTAAAACACACACATACTTCTTATAATGGGTCTTTAGGTACATTTAACAGCCCATCAAAAAAGTTTACAGTCTCCCAAGACTCCTTATTTTTAAGACTAAAAGCCCCGCTTTAAAATAAAACCCCTCTATCGGTTTTAAAAGCCATGTGATTACTACAGTAATAGTGATCACCTGGTATGAATAAATGTATATTTATTTGAGTAGAGGCTCAGGGGAGTCTCTACGACGTGCACATGGAAGTTATATAACTATACTGATAGTTCCCCAATTTGTTATAAGAGGTTAACCTTTCTTATTTTTTTCAAGAGTTTACACACACATGATATTGTTTACAATCTTATTTATTAAAAATATATGCATTTTGTTTACACTTTGTATTGTACAGTCCTCGGGTGCCATGACATATACGTAAACTAATGGTATATTTTGAATCTGCTGGGTCTGCTGAAAACGCCCCAATATATAATATGTGTTGGTTTCTCTCTGAAAATAGCCTACAGTAAGGGTTAAATGTATGGAACATCTAGAAACTTAAAAACAGCTCAACACAGAGGTTGAAATGACTCAACAGTTAAAGGGGTAAATCTTCAAAAGTATCAGATACATTTATTTTGTGTCTTGGAGTAAAATGTATCCATCTAATCAGTTATCTAACCTGATCTCTAGTTTATTATTATTATTATTATCTTTTTTTTGTAGAGCGCCAACAGATTCCGCAGCGCTATAAACAAAGGGGGAGTACAACAAAACAATTATAGGGTAGAGGGCCCTGCCAAGAGTTGCACTGTTGTAGTCAGCTCTTAAGAAGGTGATCTACAAACAGCTGGACTTTTAGGCTTACATGCTAAGAGGGTTCAGGGGATTGCACTGGAGGAGAGGAACTGGTATTAGGAAAGGTTAGCGTAGGTTGTATGCGTCCCTGAACAGTAGAGTCTTTAGGGAGCACTTGAAGCTTTTAAAACTAGAAGAGAGTCTTGTGGAGCGAGGCAGAGAGTTCCACAAGATGGGAGCCAGTCTGGAGAAGTCCTGTAAACGGGAGTGTGATGAGGTGGCAAGAGAGGAGGAGAGTAGGAGGTCATGAGCAGAGCGAAGGGGACGGGAGGGAGAGTATCTGGAGACAAGGTCTGAGATGTAGGGGGGAGCAGTGCAGTTGAGGGCTTTGTATGTAAGAGTGAGAGTTTTGTGTTTGATCCTAGAGGCAAGAGGAAGCCAGTGAAGGGATTGGCAGAGAGGCGCAGCAGATGAAGAGTGACATGTAAGGAAGATGAGTCTGGCAGAGGCATTCATTATGGATTGTAAAGGAGCTAGGCGACAGGTGGGGAGACCAGAGAGGACAGAGTTGCAGTAATCAAGGCGGGAAAGAATGAGAGAGTGGATTAAAATCTTAGTTGTGTCTTGTGTAAGGAAGTGTCTAATTTTAGAGATGTTTTTAAGGTGGAAGCGGCAGGCTGTAGCCAAGGACTGAATGTGAGGAGTGAAGGAAAGATCTGAGTCAAATATGACCCCGAGACATCAGGCATGCGGGGTAGGGGTAATGATGGAGTTGTCGACAGTTATAGAGATATTGGGGGTGGAGATTTTGGAAGAAGAGGGGAAAATGAGGAGCTCAGTTTTGGAGAGATTTAGCTTGAGGTAGTGAGAGGACATCCAGGAAGAGATGTGAGAAAGACAGTTAGTGACACGGGTTAGCAAGGAAGGAGATAGTTCTGGTGCAGAGAAGTAGATTTGGGTGGCCTCGGCATACAAATGATATCCAGAGACCCCATTTGACAGTGCAGCAGTGGATGCTGTGTCTGAAGTAGAGAGCCAGGTTTCTGTAAGAGCCAGAAGGTTAAAAGAGTGGGAGATAAAGAGATCATGGATAGAAGTTAGCTTGTTGCAAACAGAGCGAGAGTTCCAGAGTGCACAAGTGAAGGGGGCGGGGTTTTTAGATTTAAGAGGAATGCGATTAAGGTTACCAGAGTTTAGTTTACGAAGTCTATTGAAAGGCACACAAGGATGTGAAAGGTTAGGAGGTTGTGAGGGACCAGGATTTGGGGAGATGTCGCCAGCAGCTAGTATGAGCAAGAGGGAGAGTGACATGAGATGAGAAGCAGATTTGCAGTAATGAGACTGTTGTTTAACTGAAGTGCAGGGGGGAGAGAGAGTATTTAGGAATAAGTAGAGTTCATGAGTACAAAAGTAAGGTGAGTATAAGAGAGATGGGCTAATGAACAGTGCAGGTGGAGAGGGAGAAGGAGTAACTGAGTAATGTAGTTTGTTGTAGAGACAAGAGGTAGAAAAAAGGAATATGAAGATATTGAGCATTATTCTGAAAGTGGGAACCAAGTAAACACATAAGACACAGTGTTACAGCAGCACTTGCAAAAGGATACAATGATATACATAAAACATAGTAATACAAGAGTACTTGCCTTGTGTCTTGCCCCTTGCCCAATCCTTGTGTAAGTCTTGTATAATTCTTAAAAATGAATGCCTCACTTATAAAATGTTCACTTTGAAAATGTGAACATATGCTATTGTTAAAAAGTACACAGCCCTGTTACCAATGCACACACCCCTGTGCAATGCACTTCCCCAAGCTAGTCTGAAATATATACAGGTAGGGCAGTCAGCTGAGTCCACTAAATTTACTTAATTGCTAATCAAAGACAGTTGGTAAGGCCAATTGGAATGTTAGAATCTGGTCAGGGTGAGATGAGTTAAGTAAACAGACAATAACATTTGGAGGGGGTTAAAACTGTAACATAAGAAAACTATAAATTTTAGAGTTATAGCAAGTATTGATAAGGAGTGAGCATCACATGGCAATTAACTAGACATTAGAATTGAGACATTGGGAAAAATCATTACAAAAAATGCAAGACTTAATTTTAACAGACTAAATTCAATTGCTCAATATAAGTTAAGTTCATTAAAATTATGGGGGGGGGGATAAAAAAACTGAAATTAAAATCCTCCATGTCTCAAAATTAAATCAGAAATCTATCTCCTACTGATGAGTTCTAAAAAGAACGAAACAGGCTTGTCTAGTGAGTGATTTCTGGTTTGCTGTCATATTCCTGTTTAAAAGGATCGCTGTGTTAAAACAGTATTTTTGAAGCAAAAAAAAATGAGAATTTTCATACCTAATTTGCATATCTTACCCACAATTCTCTTGTGCATTGGAAACATTGCATATTAAGAATTTCTGGGGGAAAGCAAGCGGGGATACTTGCTTTTTTTTTTTTTTAAATAATTTTTATTGGTTTTTTAGTAGTATGATATCAATATATTCACAGAAATCAAAACAAAACATTTTCATACATACAGTCATAACATTAGCTAGACTTCCCTAACCGTATCTACTGACTATTACAATATTTCCTTTACCTTTGTGGAAGGGAATTAATACAAAAGTTGGTGACTTTTACAATTTTAACTTTGATTCTAACTTCAGGTAATTCAATATATCCAATGAAACAAAATTCAGACTAGCTGATAGCCGCGAGGTCAGAGCCCCTGTACCCTAGGTCGATGACCTTAGGAGGGCAAGTGCTCTTCCCATCGCAATTTGGGTTAGCCAGTTAAATTAGCACTGGCTTACCGTGGAGATAAAAAGAAAAAAAAGAAAAAAAAAAAAAAAGGGGAGGGGGGGAAGGGGGGGGATGAAGGGGGAAAGGAAAAGCAGAGGGGTACCCCTCCCCCACTACTGGTTCTACTCCGGTATCCATATTCTTGGGAACTGCCCCCTTTCTACATGGTGTTTAAACCACCTCGACTTTTGGAAGGGAGAAGTTAATTGGAGTTGCACTATCATGGGGAAGGATAGAATCGCCAATTTCCACTTAGTGAAAAATTGCTGTAGTTGCCTATTATTATAATTCTTCATATTATATTGTTCTAATATTATTTGATGCTGGACTTTCTTCAGAAATTCTGAGAATCTAAGATTTGTTTTAGCCTTCCAATTCGTAAATATCACATTTCTTCCCACTAATATCACTGCGTTCAAAAATTTAAAGTTAGCTTGTACTATGTCATATTTAAATAAAAAGAGAATTTCGCTTATTGTAATTTTAATCTGTATTCCCAACACTTTATTACACCAAAAATTAACTCTTTTCCAGAATTGTATAACTTTAGGACAAGCCCATATACAGTGTAATAGATCTGCCATTTCCTTCCAGCATTTGGGGCATAAACCTGCCCCACTGTCCCATTTAGCTAACCTGGCTGGTGCGAGATATGCCATATTAATTAGTTTAGTGTGCGATTCACGCCAACTAACAGAAACCGTTGCTTTAGTAGCTAAACTTACACTTTTAATGATCGCCTTGCATTCCATCTGAGGCAGAACTCTCTTCCACTTCCTTACTAGTGTGTTAATATGAATTCCTCCATAATAATTAATTAGTAATTTGTATATCTGTGCAATATTATTAGTGCCTTCATGATGTAATTTTATTATCCTACCTAAGTTACCCATATCTAAATCGGGCCCTGTTTCTGCCTTTAGGGTCCCTATCCAGTGGCGAATTTGTAAGTAAGCAAAAAACGATGTTTTTGGTAAATTATATTTGGTTCTTAATTCATCAAAAGTTTTTACTATCAGTTTTTTCCCCTGACACACCTGCCCTAAGGAATACAAGCCTTCTTGTGCCCAAGCCGAAAAGACTGATGCTGTCAAGCCTGGAGGGAAATTTGGATTGCCTAATATGGGAAGAAATTCGGACTTACGAAAATTATTTTTAGTTCCTATACACATCTTCTGCCAAGCGCCTATAATGTCTTTAATGGTAACATACTGTGATATATTGGCAGGCAGTTTGGCCAATGGACAATGCAGAGCAGCTTTCAGACTAAACGGTTCTATTAAATGAGATTCTAGTCTCAACAACGTAACTTGTTCTTTTTCAGTGATCCAATCGATCGCGAATTTGCAAAGCGCCGCATAATTATAAAATCTAATATTTGGACAGACAAGACCACCACAGACTTTTGGAAGTGTTAACGTAAATAAAGCTATGCGCGGTTTTTTATCTTGCCATATGAAGTTATTAAAGCTCCTCTGCAATCGCAGAATATCTTTGTTATATAATAGTAGGGGAAAATTTTGGAGGAAATATAACAATTTAGGGAACAGGATTGCCTTAATAAACATGATTCTAGCTGAGATACTTAAAGGAAGATTAACCCAGGTTTTCATTTTGTCTTGTATCTCTGCGATACATTTAGGAAAATTAAGATCATACCAGTATTCTGGATTGTTACTGAGTATTGTACCTAAGTATTGTATATGTTTGGTTTCACGAAAAGGATGGGAGAGCTTAGTTCTTGGTTTATATATCCATAGTAATTCAGATTTTTCGTTGTTAATCTTATACCCAGAGAAGGAACCGAATAACCTGAATATCTCTAGAACTTGTGGTATAGATTGTGTTGTATTACTTAAGAATAGAAGGAGGTCATCAGCAAAAAGTGATAACACAAAGTCATGACCGGCTACTCTTATCCCCTTCAACTCCTGTCTCAAATAGATTGCCAAGGGTTCCAACGAAAGGTTGAATAGTAAAGGCGACAATGGGCAGCCCTGCCGCGTACCTCTCTTCAGAAGGAACCTGTCTGATGTATCTCCATTAACTATAACTGATGAGAGAGGATTTTGATAAAGCTTTCGTATAAACTGCTGAAAACAACCTCGCATACCAAAACCTTCTAACGAGGTAAAGAGATGGTCCCAACCTATCGAGTCGAATGCCTTTTCGGCATCGACCGTGAGTATCGCTAGATCTGGTCTTAGATGGGATCTCCTAAATACCTTATTTGCAAAAAAATCTAATATTAACTGGACTTTTCGTATATTTTTGACTGGATTTCTCCCTGTCATGAACCCGACCTGGTCTGGATGTATAATATATTCTAAACATCTTTTCAATCTATTAGAAATAATAGCCGTCATCAACTTGTAGTCCTGATTCAGAAGAGATATAGGCCTATATGATGTTGGCAATTCAGGATTTTTTCCCTTCTTCAGAATCAGGACCACATTCGAGGCAGCAAACAGAGAAGATTGTGTCTTATTGCTAACAAAATATTGATTAAATAGGTCGCAGAGAGGGGAAAGCAGATGTTCCTGTAGGAGTTTATAGAACTCAGCTGGAAGGGCGTCAGGACCTGGGGCTTTACCTGATTTGAGCTTTTTTATCGCTTCAGCTACCTCTTCCATTGAGATAGATTTGTTAAGCATTTGTAGGTCGTGACTCTGAATTTGTGGTAGTTTAATTTTTTGCCAAAAATTTCTTTTGTTAACTTTGTCTACTGGCCTGGCGGCGTAGACTTTTTGAAAGTAATCTAGGAAAGCATGTCTTATTTCTGAAGCTTTAATCAGTTTTTTGTTCTGATAATTTATAGCTGCTATGTAGTTTTTCTGTTGCCTTAATTTAGTAATCTTAGCTAAAATTTTTGCAGAAATACCCTGGCTTCCCGAGAAAAAAGCTTTCTGCTTATGTTCCTCCATAGTCATCATTTGTTTATAAAAGATATCTCTTTCTATTCTTGCATTATTGTATTTATTCCAGTTAGGTGTTGATGGACTCTGAATATAACGTGAATAAGCATTTTTAACTGTGTTAGCTAGCTGTTCTTCCCTGTGTTTTTTTAATGCCTTATGTTTGACCATATAGGCTATTATTTCTCCCCTCAATACCGCTTTTGCGGTCTCCCAGAATACTTCCGGTTTGTCTCTATAATCCTTATTAAAATCCGAAAACTCTCTCCACCTTTCTTGTAGCCAAGCTCTGAATTTTATACTATGAATGAAATACTGGGGAAAGAAAAAACGGGTTTTATTACCTTGCATGGGGTCTTTATATTTTATCTCTAAAGAAATTATTGCATGATCCGAAAGCTTAATTTCTTTTATATCAATTTTGATATTTAACCTCATCAATGAAGTAGAAATTAGGAAGAAGTCAATTCTTGAGAAGGATCTAAAGGACTTTGATTCGCACGTATATTCTCTATAGTCTGGGTGTTGTGCGCGCCAGATATCCTTAAGGGCGAGCTTCTGGCAAAACCTGCGGAGTATTATAGCTTCCCTTGTCTTCTTATCCATAGATTTACTGTTAAATCTATCCAGGGTATATGAGAATGTCATATTATAATCACCCCCAACTATTATATTTTTTCCTGCAAACTGAAATAATTTAAGACTTAACATTTCCCAAAATTCTTTCTCCGTTTTGTTCGGACCATAAAGATTACATAAAACAAAGTGATTTTTATTAATTTGGACTTCTAAGATTTGGTACCTTCCTTCTTTGTCGTTATCTGATGATAGTATCTGATAATTCAACTGTTTATCAAAAAGAATTGCCAACCCCCTTTTTCGCTGATTATATGGTGTATAGACCACTTCCCCTACCCATTTAGTTTTAAGTTTTAATGCTTCTATGGGGGATAAATGTGTCTCCTGTATAAGAGCTATGTCTGGTTTATGGGTACTTAAATGTTTAATCATTAATTTCCGTTTTATCGGGGAGGAAATTCCCCCTATATTCCAAGACAAAAAATTAAGTCTATGGGCCATTAATTAAGAATTTAGTAGTGGGGGAGAGGAGATCTCGAAAAGGGCAAGAGAGAGAGAGAAAGAGAGAAAAAAAAAAAAAAAAAAAAAAAAGGGGGAAAGGAAAGCCATATGAATTACAAATAAAGCTTAAAAATATAGTGAATAAAAAGGCAACATATGTCTCCGTTCGTGGAGACATTAACAGCAAAAATACCATTGTCATAAAAAAACAGAGATTTAAACCTACTATCGTAAACCCATTCATCTAATTACTCCACCTTATTATTACGACAAAAAGTCTGCACATCTTCTACTTTCGTAAACGTGAGTATGTCACCATCCTTTACCAGTACAATTTTTGCCGGATAAACTAATCTGGCATTAAAATTAGCTCTAATTAGTCTGGAACAGTATGGTGACATTTCTCTTCGTTTTGCTTGGGTTTCTGATGAGAAATCTTGGAACAATAAGAGCCTTGCTTGACCTAGCATAATGCCATTATTTTTACGGTACAACCTCAGTATGTGAAATTTGTCTTGAAAATTTAAAAATCTGATAATTACAGGTCTAGGTTTAATCATCCCATCCATCTTATTCCGGACTGGGCCAATTCTATGAGCTCTTTCCACTGGAATTACTAAGTTTTCTGTCTGGCTACCTAAGAGTCTGGGAAGTGTTGTGGAAGCGAATTTTAAAAGATCTGTAAATTCCCCACTTTCTGGGAGGCCAATAACTCTAAGGTTATTACGGCGTGACCTGTCCTCTAACTCCTCCATTCTAGAGCATAATATCGTTAGCCTCTTATCCTGGCTAGTAGCTATTTGTTCCTGAATAATAATCCTGTCATCTATGTCTGAAACTCTAGTTTCCAACTCAGACATTCTGGATGAAAATTGTCTAATCTCAGTTGTCAGACTGGCTATTTCTTGTTTTACTACATCAAATTGAGGCATTAACAACTCTGATATCTGATGAAGAAGTACTGTATTGTCAGTATTATTCGAGTTTCCCTCGTTGCTGGTTTCTAAATCATTGGGCTTAGGCCTTTTCTCCTTGTGTTTGGGTGGCATTGCAGGTGAGTTAGATTTAGGATGTGACATATATTTGTCCATAGAGAAAAAATAAGAATTTTTTTTTTTTTTTTTTTTTTTCCCTTTTGTGTTTATATCACAAAGAGTGTTGTGTCAGAAGAGAAAAAAAAAAAAAAAAAAAAAAAAAGGGGGGGGTGTACAAACAAGTGAGATCAAGGGGTGAGAATCGTGTTCGTGGATAAATATACAGGCGTGTGATTATATCAGTGTGGCGTGTAAATTGTGTCAGTATGTCGAGTGAAGTGGGTATTGGAAAAATAATAATAAAAAGGAGAAAAGAAAGAAAGGGGGAGATGTGACTGTGAGGTTAGAAAGGTGAACGTGGGATCACAAAAAAAAAAGATCTTAGTGTACGTGTAATAAATGCAGTGCCACCTGCCCTTAAATCTACAGTATATAAAAAAAAAAGAGAAAAAAAAAAGAAGAAAGGGTGGCCTGAGAAAATTTTATGTAGAATCCTCAAATATCTATTATCGATCTGGATAGCTACACCAGCAGAGGGATCACTAACAGAGTCTTATTCCTCCTTCACTATTATGTACCCCTGATCTTTCACTATTCCAACTCCTCTATTTATAAATCATAGGAAGGCAATGTTAGAAACGTAACTATTTTTTGACTCCCATGTTTGATGCAGGAATTAGATTAGTGGTCATCAAATACCTATATATCTCATAGATGTTGTTTCCTCCAACTCTCCTTGCAATATAATTCTGATAACTATACCTTAATTAATATTTTCTTTTTTTTTTTCCTTATAGAGAGATAGCAGGGAGAAAACATTTAGTACAGAGCTTAAGGGTAACTAAGAACATAAACACAGAACACAAAAAACACAGAATGACTCAGCAAAGTCCATTAGTCTCTGGAACAAGCACAGGATTTGCTTCACTTAGTTAGCCCCGGACATATTTCTTATTTGGAAAAAAGTGAGAGAGAGTTAGCATATATGAGAAGGGATATTGTCCCATTCCTAGTATATTCTCCCCTCCTCCATATATAGAAAATTCTCAAAGACTCTGTTCAGAGGGTAATACATTAAGCATAAATCGATAGCCAGGTGATCCTTACTGGTGTTATCAGAATCTTTTACTTCTTCCCAGCTGTTAAAAAACCTTTTTATGTATTTGTGTCTCAGTTAGATTGGGTGGCGTATTTTTTTTTTTCCCCCCTTGAATAGAGCTGTGTTTTTAAGGCATAAGCGTGGTAATATTAATGCAAGCAGGTAGCTTTTCCGTCTCAGTTAACACCTTTTAGCCACTAATAGTCCCCAGCTCGCTCGTTTAAGCTCCTAAGCAAAGCAGGAACTAAAGAAAAAAAGTAATATACAAGGTCCCAAACTATTGCAAGCAAGTCAAGTTTAACAATGTTGGAGGGTTTTCGAAAAATAACCTTTTCCTTTTCCCTCTCTCTCCTCCTCTTCAGCTCTTCCCCTCTCTTTTTTAACTTTTAACTGGGAGTCTAAATCCGGAGTGCGCTGTAGTGGCTCACTGAACACTTTTGCCACTTGCCTTCTATATGGCTGCTTGCCCTCTTTTAAGCCTATCCGCCACCCCCCTCCATATGCTTATTGTCAGAATCAGGCCGTCAACACAAAGTTGTTAGTGCAAGCGGATGGGGTTTGAATATGGGCACAGGCAGGGAACAAGAAAGCAGTCTCAGTTCAATGTTAGTACATGCATCAATTTTTAAATGCAGACAGTCAGGTAATAATCCTCTTAGGCGTATTCAGCCCCCAGCATGTCAGCTTCTATAGCCAAGCGTACCTGGTCATGTATAGCGGTTATACGGGGAGACCCCCTCTGTTACTCACGGCTCTGGATCCTCAGCGTAAGCTGATTGCATAACCTCCGCTGGAGTTTTTCAGACCGCCGGGCACAATGGTGGGTCTCCACTCGCTCGCCTTCTCTGTGGGTGGCTGCCCTTTTTCGGCGTCTCTGCCGCTGTACTCCGCGCTCCCCGTGACCTCAATTGGCAAGGTCGGCTCTGTCTTGCTCCTCCTTGCTTCCGGGATGCGCTGTCTTCAGATTACTCCTGCCTTCTGTCAAGCCCTAGCCGACAGGGCCTCTTAGGCATGTGTGGGACTTCCCAGCCAGTAGCGATGTTAGCTACACCTTCCAGGCCACTATGGACACGGGCCAAGGAAGCCAAAAGCTTAGGGTCGATGTTGGTTAGCTCTTTTCCTCAGAGCTCTGTGCTAGCATCACCTCCGCTAGCTCCGCCCAACAGGAAGTCGGGGATACTTGCTTAGATGTAATAATTTCCTATGCAAATATTTACATTGATTTAATTTTGAGACATGGAGGATTTTAATTTCAGTTTTTTATTTCCCCCCCATAATTTTAATGAACTTTGGTTTAACCATGAAAATAGCTTTTCCAATGCAGCAATCAGAAATCTATCTCCTACTGATGAGTTCTAAAAAAGAACGAAACAGGCTTGTCTAGTGAGTGACTTCTGGTTTGCTGTCATATTCCTGTTTAAAAGGATCGTTGTGTTAAAATAATATTTTTGAAGCAAAAAAACTGAGAATTTTCATACCTAATTTGCATATCTTACCCACAATTCTCTTGTGCATTGGAAACATTGCATATTAAGAATATCTGTGGGAAAGCAAGCGGGGATACTTGCTTAGATGTACTTATTTCCTATGCAAATATTTACATTGATTTATATATATATATATATACACACAGAGGGATTTGTTGTAAAATGACAGAAAAGCAGGGAATAGCAAGATTTCAGTGCAGGGCCTTAGTTCACGTACCAAAAAGAGGGATTTGTTGTAAAATGACAGAAAAGCAGGGAATAGCAAGATTTCAGTGCAGGGCCTTAGTTCACGTACCAAAAAGAGGGATTTGTTGTAAAATGACAGAAAAGCAGGGAATAGCAAGATTTCAGTGCAGGGCCTTAGTTCACGTACCTGAAAGCAGAAGAGACAGGAGGTTAACTCAGCATTCCTTAGCAGATGTCAGTAGGCAGTTTGTTAGTTAGTAACCAGCAGTGTGGAGAGTATTGAGTGTAAGTCTTGTATAATTCTTAAAAATTAATGCCTCACTTATAAAATGTTCACTTTGAAAATGTGAACATATGCTATTGTTAAAAAGTACACAGCCCTGTTACCAATGCACACACCCCTAGTCAGCTGTACTTTAGATAAATTGAAATACAATTTACCATTAATGTATGTTTATATATTGATTTTACCATTTATTAAGATGTCATAATTTGAAAGGTTATTTTCTATAGTGTAGTGATTTACTGTGCCTAAATAAATGTATAGGGTGTTGTGTTACTTTACTGGTCAAATTTATTGTTAATTTATAGAAATAACCAAAGTAAAATTATTAAATTATCCATTAATTCCCAATCTGTTTAGATTCAGATTTGGTTTTCAAACAGTTGGCCGGATGGGTGTCCTGGGATTATGTTAATGAATTTTTAAGGGAAGTATGTCAATATATGGACCAGAAATAATCCAAAAACGAAGAGGATGACAGCAGTTGAAGAGTAAAAAGTCAATGTTTAATTGTAATCCATTTAAAAAGTATATTCCAGGGAGGAACGTACAATGTAGAAGAAAGGTGCACAGGTACATACAGACAGTATACGCGTTTCGGCGTGAGCCGTAATCACGACTGATAAGAATATATGGACCAGAAAATGTTAACATTCATATTTTTAACAAATGCTAGATTAAATAGAAGGTGTCTTGTTTCCATATTTTTTATGTTCTTTTTATAACAAACAATATTTATTTATAAATTCTTTCTTCAAATATTATTTTTTTTAAATTACACAAGAAGACCTTGATCTGCTACCTTTTAACCAGAACTGTTTGTTTGTATTTCCTCTGATAGGAAAACCCGACACGCGCACAAAGTGTTTTTTAGGATATCATGACCGTGTTAATGTATTCTCCCGTTGACTCGCACTTAACCTTCATGAATTACAAATATTTCCCATTCCAGCGTTCTTCACATAGGAGAATATGTTCTATTTATTCTTAAATACATTTTTCTATATATATATCTGATAATATTTTGGTAAAATATATATATTAATTTGCACATGTAGGAAAGTATCCCTTCTTGCCTTACCTCAGAGGATTATGGGTAGGATATGCACATTAGATACACAATATCTTCGGATTTTTGCTTCTGATACTGTGTTAAAGCACAGCTGTCCCCTATTGAGATAAATGCAGCAGAAATAATAACACTTTTGGACAGCTGTTAAATTCTTATTAGAACTCCTCAGCAGAAGATAAGTGCTGCTAAGTAAAGCTCATACCTGAGCAACATTCAATTAATTTATGGTGGAGATAAAAACATGAGATTAAAATCCTCCATTACATAAAAGTAAGATAAATAACATAATTACACAGGATATTACCCATATGTAGGCAAATACCCTGTATACATTGTTATCAATGCACCAGAGGATTCTGGGTATGCAAATTAGATAAGCAACATCTCAGGTTTTCTGCTTCTAAAACTGTGTTAAAACACTGCAGTTCCCAATTGAAGTAAATGAAGAAAAAAAAACAATACCACTTCTGGACAGTGTTTTCCTTCTTATTAGAACTCATCAGCAGAAGATTTTTTTTTGTTGTTGTTTGTTTTGCTGCTAAATTAAGCTCATTCCAGAGCAAAATTCAATTAAATTATGGTGAAGATAAAAGCATGAGCTTAAAATCCTCCATTTCATAAAAGAGCAATAGACTTATTGCATAGGCGATTTGCACATGTAGTCAAGTATCCCAGATTTCCTTACCTCAGAAATACCCTGTATACATTGTTACCAATGCACCAAAGGATTCTGGGTAAGGATATGCAAATTAATATGCAATGTCTCAGGCTTTTTGCTCCTGATACTGTGTTAAAACACAGCAATCCCCTATTGGGGTAAGTGCAGAAGAAACAATACCACTTCTGGACAGCTGTTTTTTTGTTGTTTTGTTTTTCCCTCAGATACTCACAAATAAGTCACTTTTTGGTTCATACCCTACACACACCAGAATATGACTTCAAAGTATAATTCTTGGGTTAAAAAAACCCCAAAACAAATATTTAAAAAATATTACTCCATAAACCCCATTGCCTTACTTCACTAATCTTACCCATATTTTTACAATCCAACAAATAATATGTATACATAATTCTTAAAGCTAACCTAATACAATTATTAATAGTCATAACTTCTCTTCTAAACAATAACACTTTTCTACCCACCCACCCACAATTATTAGTCAACCACACCACACTACGTTTATCAGAGAATACAAATCCATTTCAACAATACACCAAACTTTATCCAAACTTCTCTTGCAAAAGCACAACTCAAAAAAACATGTAACACACTCTCCACACAATCACCCCTGGGACATTTAACACACGCCGCCACATATCTAGAATGTTGAAAAGCCCTTGAAGTCAAACAACCATGCACAATAGACCACGCTAAATCATTTTGCTGATTTGACAAACACTTTCAAACACACTTTCAAATTTCCTTTGACACCTCAGAATTAAAAGGTAATAAAGCCTTAGGGGGGCCAATTTATCAATGTCCGCCAGACATCGCTGAATGCCGTCAGCATTTAACATTGCACAAGCAGTTGTAGGGAACTGCTTGTGAAATGCTGCCCCCTGCGGCAAATCGGCCGCTAGCAGGGGGTGTCAATCAACCCTATCGTATGCGATCAGATGGACTGATGTCCACAGCCTCTGAGGCGGCGGATGAGTTAAGGAGCAGCCTAAATGCTCGCGCAGAAACATGGGTATTTGGCCCCATTCGGGCCATGATAAATCGGCCCCTTAATCTTTCTGTGGTCTTTCACTACGTCCAATGACTCATTGCACTGCCTTCTCTAATACCACAAACTGCCATGGAATAGATCCACACAACAGTATTGTATTGTTACAAACAATCCATTTATACCTTCTAAAGAAAAAAACAGCTACAAACTTAACACAAACTCCACCTTTCAGCACTGAATTCATACTTAGCATACAAAAAATTAAACAAAATTTGGAAAAACTTTCGAACCTTTCTCGGGATCTAAGCATAACTTATCGCTGCGTAAATACATCCCCAAAAGAGCAAAAAAGACTACAAATTAATTTCCTCAAAACTAAATCAGTTGGAAGAAATACTAATGCTACAAACAAAATAACTGGTAGCAAAACCTGCTTTATAACCAAAACTCTGCCCTCCTTAGTTAAAAATCTCATATTCCACATCAAAACTTTCTTGTTTCCAGTAAAATAGCATAATTTATAACAGCTTTAAAAAATATACCTCTAAAATTTTAAATGTATCCTTAACAACTTTCACACCTACCTGATCTATATCTAAACATTCACAACGCACCATACACTCTTATTTATCTAAATTTTACTGAAACCCTGAACATCCACTAAACCATTCCACAATCTTAATAACCCACTTAAGAGAACACACACTTTTACACAGAACAGTGAGATCATCCATACAAACTAAAACTTTCACCTGATTACCCCATTCACCTGGAAAAGGAACTCTACAAAAAAACCTAATCCTGCCTTAAAGCCTCCAATAGAGATTCAATAGAACAATTAAACAAAAAGGGGAGAGTGGACACACTTACTTAACCCCAATCTCTAACCTAATACCCATTCACTAAAATTTCACTCACTTTCCTATAATACATAGTCAGAATCTGCTTAACTACAAAATCTGGAGAATTTTTTTTTTTCTTCAAAACACACAACATCCAATCAACTCAATCAAATGCATTTTCAAAATCCAAGCTAACCACAGTTATGCTTTGATCCCTATCTCTTTCATATCTAATAGCATCTCTTAAAATACTAAATATGCTCATGTTTACTTCTTCCAGGCACACCACAAACCTGATCATCACCAATTACTTTTTCAATTACAGTAACACCCTTCATGTGAGCTGCAATTAATTTAGCAAAAATGTTATAGTCCACATTCAATAATGTTATAGGACGCCAATTTTTAAGACATTCTCGCTCATCTTTCTTCTTATAAATTAAAGACACCACATCTCTCCTCCATGACAAAGGTAATTCATCCACACACATACATTCCCTAAAAAATAAATAACAAATCTTCCTTAATCAAATCCCAAAATCTAAAGACCGCTGCTTCATAACCCTGTCTGCCTGCTCTGATGAGGCGGACAGGAATCGCCGGAATTCAACCCGATCGAGTACGATTGGGTTGATTGACACCCCCTGCTGGTGGCCGATTGGCCGTGAGTCTGCAGGGGGCGGCGTTGCACCAGCAGCTCACAAGAGCTGCTGGGGCAATGCTGAATACGGAGAGCGTATTGCTCTCCGCATTCAGCGATGTCTGTTGGACCTGATCCGCACTGTCGGATCAGGTCCGACAGACATTTGTTAAACAGGCCTCTATATATTTGTCTGTCTGTATTCTATCATCTATCTATCTATCTATCTATCTATCTATCTATCTATCTATCTATCTATCTATCTGTCTGTCTAATATAACAGAGTACTGTGCTAACAAATAAGATTATGTGCATATCTTATGTCCTGGTACTGTCAGAATTGGATGAATGTCATCTTATTTCTTTTGCAGTATATATTTTGGGGACAATCTTTAGTAGGATTTCCATCCAGCAAGTATTTTACTGACATAGCCAGTATTTTTAAGGTTTAGGCTAATGTAGAAATTAAAGAATACATTTAGAAATAAATGTCCTATCGTGGTGAAAATTATTCATAGCGTGTTAGAATGTAATTAATAAAAAAATATAATTTATTATCAGTCCTATGAGTTGCCAAAGTTATGCTGTACAGCTATTTCTACAAATGTATGCTAATGAGCATGACCAGTATTTATGGTTTTCAAAAAAGGCAGCAACCCGGTGGGTTTTAGTGGGACTTTATTGGGATTCTGGAAATGTAAGAAATTCCTTCTGAACACTCCGCAGCACAAATATTTACATTTTTCATATAGGGGTTTGCATTGACAGATACCTTTGTTATTCTGCTTATATTCACCTTGTGCCTTACCCAAGCAGTTCTAATTGCCTGTATGTATTTGATTTATTGTTTCAGCAGGAGAGCTCTTCAACAACATTTATTAAAACAATAAAAAGAAAAAAAGAAACAACAAAAAACATGTAATAGCTGTTTTAATATTTGTATTTAAATTTCTTTATGTACTGTAGAGAATATTTTGTAATGTATTTTTTTTAAAGCCACTATTACACAGTTTAAAGTTTTTGAACATCATCAGTAGTAAATAAAATATATTATATTACGTTTTATTATTATACTGTAGAAGTTTTCACATGTTTATTTCAGGGGCAGTAGGTTTCCATTCTCAAGTTACAAATTACAATTTAGAGTTGATCTAGTAAATAGACCTGTGCTATTAAAGAATACATGTTGTGCGTTTTATCTCACATTATCTGTCTATATAATCATCAACATGACAAGTGTTGATCATTTGATATGACGTCTGGCACTCGAAATGCGTGGTTAGTTCAGGTTCACTTGTAGCAAAGGATGTAAACTCTGTTTTGTCAAACTCGATGCGAAGATTAAATTACCTGGGCAGATTTCGTTGGCATTGTAATGATCTTTTTTTTTGCTTGAGTTGTTATGACACCTGAGTTAAACTTTAATACCATTGCTACGATCTGGCCTTACAAAATACCACAGAGGAGAGTGGAAATGACAACAAGCCGACAGCAGCATATTTATTTCTATCCTGATTGTCTGAATATCATGTCCATTCACTTTCAATTTACTGTCAGGGAATGCAAGGCTCTTGAGGGTTTAAAAGTTTAAATGTTTTTTATCTGTTGAGAATGACCCTGAAATTTAAGATGAACTAGATTCCAAAGTAAATGCCAACTATACTGCTAAAAAAGACAGTGACAGCTTTTTAAAGGGGCACACAAAAGATTACTTATTTTTTGTTGTTGCATCTAAGAGAAATGATTTTGTTTATAGTTTTTTGTTACTGTACTGTACTGAGAAAATCTGTGAGAACTTTGCTAAGCAACCAGTAAGCAACCAGGTGTGCACTGACATTAACTTCCTGTTAGCTTAAAAAAAACAGCTTTTTATTGCATATACTGTAACTATGTATTTAACCTATGCAAACTGTAAAGGCCAATAAAATGAGGTATATGTTTAGCAACCAATCCACAGCTAGCTCCCAGTGTGCATTGCTACTCCTTAGCCAATATGCTTTTCATACAAGACATCAAGAGAAAAAAAGCAATTTTGATAATATCTTTATATCCTTTATATTCTTCCATAACAGAGCCTCTCTGGCCACCCACAGGAAAACTCTTTTTTTCCATGAGGTGACGTTTCCACCTCAGCCAATAGTGGAACTTCGGTGCTGTATGGCTAGCATGCCTATTTGCTAAGAGGTGGAAACGTCACCATCGGGTTTTTCACTCATATTACAAGTTGAAACTTAATGAGATCGCTTGAGCGCAATCAAAGTTAACGTGCATTGGGTTAGAGCGACCTCAGAACTTTATTTAACTGTTTTGTGGGAAAAAAAGTCTCACAAAACACATCAAAATTACATTATAAAGTACATGCACTCATAATAACACCATTTAATAAACATTATTAACTCCTTGAGTGCTAACGACGGCTCTCAGAGTTGTCGCTAGCACTCTCCCACCTTGAAGGAGATCTGGGGGCTCCCACCCACTCCTACCCCGGTGATCGGGCCTGCATAGTGACAGGCATCGCCGGGGCTTCACGTTATGTGCGGTGACCTCACGCGCAATGACGTGATGACGCCACCGCGCATCTTTATTTATACTTAACAATGTTAAGTATAGGACCAGGGGGTATACTGCTTAGAGGCCTGTATCTCAGGCATCTAAGCAGCTACAGACCCCCAAGACCCACCCTTGGAAAGGTAATCACCTAACCTTTCCAACAATGTAAGTCTTAGGGATCTGAAAAAAAACAAAAAACAAAGTTAAAAAATGTTTTTTCAAAAAATAAAAATTTAAAAAAAAAAACTTAAAAAAGCTTAGCACCCAGGTGGGAAAGTGCTTAGCACTCAAAGGGTTAAAAAAAAATATTGCACAAAAAATTTATAAGGGCTCAAACATATGAGGTCTCAGGTGTTAGAAAAAAGAAAAGGCAGGCAAAGGGCTTTAACATAGATATACATACATATACATGTCTAAATATGGATATGTATGTATATATATATGTGTGTGTGTGTGTGTGTGTACCTACGTATTTATGTATTTACAGACATATATACACATATAAACACATAAATACATATGTTCAAACATATAGACACATATACAAGTGTATTGGAGCCCTTTACAGTTAAGTAGATGAAAACATGATAAAAGATATTTATGCAATATTCATATTTAATAATGGTTTTAATAATTCATTTACTGTTAATATTTCACATTACATTGCGAGTAGGGTGTTAGGATTTTCCAACTTTTTTGCTCCATTGACTTCTATGGGGGATTAGGTTATTGTAAGTTCGGCTTTTTACGCACGCTGGGTTAGAACGGAAGCAAAAACAGTTTACTTTCACCTTGTTATACAAGCGCACCCCAACCCGCACCAAATGCTTACTTCTAACTCAGTTAACACCCGAGGTATGCTTTTCAAAAAGGATATAAAGTGATTTAAAAAAAAGGCAAATTAAGTAATAGAAGTAAAATGTAAAGTTGTTTAAAACAGCACAATCTGTTTAAATCAGGAGAGATTAATTTTGGCTATAATGTTGTTTTAAGAGAATAGATTAGCAGAAAGAGGAGAACACGAATGATAAAATCAAACAGTTATGTAACAGAAATGGATTGAAAATTTGTTATAAATGTATTAAGCCAAAAAATTACTTATTATTGTTTTACTTTTACAGAGATGTAAAGGTGAACTAAGGAATTGCATCAATTTGAACATACACTTTTGGTGATTAACACTGAAGAAACAAAGAGTTATTTGCCCACATGCTGCTCATATACATAGGGGACTGCTAGAAAAATCTGCTCTTTTTTTATCAGTAATTTCCCACACAATCCCACACATTACACCAAGCTGTTTTATTAACACTAAGACAAAATAAATGATGTTTACTTTTGTATATTGCAAATAATGTTGTTATGAGTCAACACCAATAATATATGCTTATTGATTTATAAAAAGTAAATACATCTTGTGCAAATGACTCCTTTCTGAAAATAAATGTGCAGACTACAATATTAGAGTGAGTTTAAGGCTATCTATCTTCTTGATTAGTACTGATGGGTTCTTCAATAATGAACCTATTATATTCATCCCTTGAGTAAAAAGACTTTGAAAATGAAATAATTTACAAACCCTTGTCTAGTAAAGTTAAAGGGCTATCAATCACTAGTGCTAGTTCTGGTGAATTTTACAATATATTTCAGGGTATTACTTAAAGTGATAGTGTAACAGTCTGCAAATTATTATTATTATTATTATTATTATTATTATTATTTTCATACTGTGCAATTTATGGTACAAGCATCGAAACAATAGCAAAGTAGAGAAGGATGCCCATAGGTTGTTGCTTCACTAAGTTTAGTTTAATTGGTGGCTTTAGATATATGGCTTTTTGTTATTGTGTTACCTGACGTGACCACTAGTTCCCAGTTCAACAAAGGATATCAAGAGAATGGAGCAAATTTGATTCTAGAAGAAAATTGGAAAGTTCTTTAAAATTATATGCTTTGTCTGAATTGTGAAAGAAAACATTTGGGTTTCATGTCCCTTTAAGTTCTTGAACTTACTGCAAATTACACATTCTAAAGTGGATGCCTATTTGGAAATATAGAACTTTTCAATAGAACCTTGCCCCAGTTGACACATTTTGCTAAATATAAGCAGTGGTGCTATATTGTAAGTATTATTGATTTTAAAATAATTTAAATTACTCAGGAATCACAAAACAATGTTGTTGTCAGCTACTATGGAGAATAAATTAAAGGACATAAACACTATCGCCTAGATTACGAGTTTTGCGTTATGAGTGAAAAAGCCTCATAACGCTGCTTTTTCACTATCGCTGCTATTACGAGTCTTGTCAGAATAGCTGTACCGCACACTTTTTTGGCCGTAATGCAACGTAACTACCGCACCTTTAAAAAAGTCCTTTTTCAATGGGACTTCCATAGCACCGGTATTACGAGTTTGCCTGTCCGGCAAAAAAGTGAGCTGTATAGCCTGTAACTACAAGATCCGTAACGTAAACTGAAAGTCAGTAGTTATGGGTTTTACGCTACAAAGCTGTAGCATAAAACTCATAACTTAAAGGGACACCGTACCCAAATTTTTTCTTTCATGATTCAGATAAAGCATGACATTTTAAGCAACTTTCTAATTTACTCCTATTATCAAATTTTCTTTATTCTCTTGGTATCTTTATTTTAAATGCAATATTTTAAGTTTAGATGCCAGCCCATTTTTAGTGAACAACCTGGGTTGTCCTTGCTGATTGGTGGATACATTCATCCACCAATAAAAAAGTGCTGTCCAGAGTTCTGAATCCCCAAAAAAGCTTAGATGCCTTCTTTTTCAAATAAAGATAGCAAGAAAATGAAGAAAAATTGATAATAGGAGTAAATTAGAAAGTTGCTTAAAATTGCATGCTCTATCTGAATCACGAAAGACAAAATTTGGGTTCAGTGTCCCTTTAAGTGTTACAAAGTACACTAACACCCATAAACTACCTATTAACCCCTAAACCGAGGCCCTCCCGCATCGCAAACACTAAAATAAAATTATTAACCCCTAATCTGCCGCTCCGGACATCATCGTCACTATAATAAACATATTAACCCCTAAACCGCCGCACTCCCGCCTCGCAAACACTAGTTAAATATTATTAACCCCTAATCTGCCGCCCCCAACGTCACTGCCGCCACTATACTAAAGTTATTAACCCCTAAACCTAACCCTAAATCTAACCCTAACACCCC
Organism: Bombina bombina; assembly: GCF_027579735.1. Classification (NCBI taxonomy): domain Eukaryota; kingdom Metazoa; phylum Chordata; class Amphibia; order Anura; family Bombinatoridae; genus Bombina; species Bombina bombina. The sequence goes on from NC_069507.1 coordinate 172,753,192, forward strand.
TAACTTTAATATAATTAAAAAAATCTAAATAAAACTTACTATCATTAACTAAATAATTCCTATTTAAAACTAAATAATTACCTATAAAATAAACCCTAAGCTAGCTACAATATAACTATAAACTGTAAGTGGATCTTCGGGGGTTAGTGTTAGGGGTTGTTTGTATTTTTTTTTACAGGTAAAAGAGCTGATTTCTTTCGGGCAATGCCCCGCAAAAGGCCCTTTTAAGGGCTATTGTCAGTTTAGTTTAGGTTAGGGCTTTTTTATTTTGGGGGGTGGCTTTTTTATTTTGATAGGACTATTAGATTAGGTGTAATTAGTTTAAATATTTGATAATTTATTTTTTGTTTTGTGTAATTTAGTGTTTATTTTTTTGCAATTTAGTTAATGGTATTTAAAGGGCCATGATACCCACATTTTTTCATTCATGATTTAGAAAGAGAATGCATTTTTAAACATCTTTCTATTTTACTTCTATTATCTAATTTGTTTTATTCTCTTGATATTCTTTGCTGAGCATCTAGATATGCTCAGTAGCTGCTGATTGGTTGCTGCACCTAGAAGCCTCATGCGATTGGCTCACCCATGTGCATTGCTTTTTCTTCAAATAAGGATATCTAAAAAATGAAGCAAAATAAATAATAGAAGTAAATTGTAATGTTCTTTAAAGTTGTATGTTCTATCTGAATCATGAAAGAAAGATTTTTGGTTTAGTGGCCCTTTAATTAATGTAATTTATTTAATTGTAGTGTAATGTTAGGTGTTAGTGTAAGACAGGTTAGGTTTTATTTTACAGGTAAGTTTGTATTTATTTTAACTAGGTAGTTAGTAAATAGTTAATAACTTTTTAGTAACTAGTTTACCTAGTTAAAATAAATACAAACTTAGCTGTGAAATAAAAATAAAACCTAATGGCTAGATTTAGAGTTTTGTCGGTAACGACCCGCGTAGCTAACGCTGGCTTTTTTCTGGCCGCACCTTTAAAATAACTCTGGTATTTAGAGTCCACAGAATGGCTGCGTTAGGCTCCAAAAAAGGAGCGTACAGCATATTTAACGCAACTGCAACTCTCGATACCAGAGTTGCTTACGGAAGCGGCCAGCTTCAAAAACGTGCTAGTGCACGATTCCCCCATAGGAAACAATGGGGCTGTTTGAGCTGAAAAAAAACCTAACACCTGCAAAAAAGCCGCGTTCAGCTCCTAACGCAGCCCCATTGTTTGCTATGGGGAAACACTTCCTACGTCTGCACCTAACACTCTAACATGTACCCCGAGTCTAAAGACCCCTAACCTTACACTTATTAACCCCTAATCTGTCGCCCCCGCTATCGCTGACCCCTGCATATTATTATTAACCCCTAATCTGCCGCTCCGTAAACCGCCGCTACTTACTTTATCCCTATGTACCCCTAATCTGCTGCCCCTAACACCGCCGACCCCTATATTATATTTATTAACCCCTAATCTGCCCCCCACAACATCGCCTCCACCTGCCTACACTTATTAACCCCTAATCTGCCGACCGGACCGCACCGCTATTATAATAAAGTTATTAACCCCTAATCCGCCTCACTAACCCTATAATAAATAGTATTAACCCCTAATCTGCCCTCCCTAACATCGCCGACACCTAACTTCAAACATTAACCCCTAATCTGCCGACTGGAGCTCACCGCTATTCTAATAAATGTATTAACCCCTAAAGCTAAGTCTAACCCTAACACTAACACCCCCCTAACTTAAATATAATTTAAATCTAACGAAATTAATGAACTCTTATTAAATAAATTATGTTCCGATCAGCCAATAGAATGCGAGCTCAATCTGATTGGCTGATTGAATCAGCCAATCGGATTGAACTTGATTCTGATTGGCTGATTCCATCAGCCAATCAGAATTTTCCTACCTTAATTCCGATTGGCTGATAGAATCCTATCAGCCAATCGGAATTCGAGGGACGCCATCTTGGATGACGTCATTTAAAGGAACCGTCATTCGTTGGGAAGTCGTCGTCGGAAGAAGATGGGTCCGCGGTGGAGGTCTTCAAGATGGAGCCGGTCCTCATCAGATGAAGATAGAAGATGCCGCTTGGAAGAAGATGGTTGCCGGTCCGGATCTACTCTTCTTCCCGGATAGGATGAAGACTTTGGACCCTCTTCTGGACTTCTTCAGCCGTCGGATGATGGATGTCTAGCCCCCTCTTGGGTTGGATGAAGATATCGGAGCCAGGACGGATCGGTGTGATACCTGGTGAGGTGAAGACAAGGTAGGAAGATCTTCAGGGGCTTAGTGTTAGATATATTTAAGGGGGGTTTGGGTTAGATTAGGGGTATGTGGGTGGTGGGTTGTAATGTTGGGGGGGGGGGGTATTGTATTTTTTTTTTTACAGGCAAAAGAGCTGAATTTCTTGGGGCATGCCCTGTTCAGGGCTGGTAAGGTAAAAGAGCTTTGAACTTTTGTAATTTAGAATAGGGTAGGGCATTTTTTTATTTTGGGGGGCTTTGTTATTTTATTAGGGGGCTTAGAGTATGTGTAATTAGTTTAAAATTGTTGTAATATTTTTCTTATGTTTGTAAATATTTTTTTATTTTTTGTAACTTAGTTCTTTTTTATTTTTTGTACTTTAGTTAGTTTATTTCATTGTAGTTATTTGTAGGTATTGTATTTAATTAATGTATTGATAGTGTAGTGTTAGGTTTAATTGTAGGTACTTGTAGGTATTGTATTTAATTAATTTATTGATAGTGTAGTGTTAGGTTTAATTGTAACTTAGGTTAGGATTTATTTTACAGGTAATTTTGTAATTATTTTAACTATTTTAGCTATTAAATAGTTCTTAACTATTTAATAGCTATTGTACCTGGTTAAAATAAATACAAAGTTACCTGTAAAATAAATATTAATCCTAAAATAGCTATAATATAATTATAATTTATATTGTAGCTATATTAGGGTTTATTTTATAGGTAAGTATTTAGCTTTAAATAGGAATAATTTATTTAATAAGAGTTAATTTATTTCGTTAGATTTAAATTATATTTAATTTACGGGGGTGTTAGTGTTAGGGTTAGACTTAGCTTTAGGGGTTAATACATTTATTAGAATAGCGGTGAGCTCCAGTCGGCAGATTAGGGGTTAATGTTTGAAGTTAGGTGTCGGCGATGTTAGGGAGGGCAGATTAGGGGTTAATACTATTTATTATAGGGTTAGTGAGGCGGATTAGGGGTTAATAACTTTATTATAATAGCGGTGCGGTCCGGTCGGCAGATTAGGGGTTAATAAGTGTATGCAGGTGGAGGCGACATTGAGGGGGGCAGGTTAGGGGTTAATAAATATAATATAGGGGTCGGCGGTGTTAGGGGCAGCAGATTAGGGGTGCATAGCTATAATGTAGCTGGCGGCGTGCGGACGGCAGATTAGGGGTTAATAAGTGTAGGTAGCTGGCAGCGACGTTGTGGGGGGCAGATTAGGGGTTAATAAATATAATATAGGGGTCGGCGGTGTTAGGGGCAGCAGATTAGGGGTACATAAGTATAACGTAGGTGGCGGTCGGCAGATTAGGGGTTAAAAAAATTTAATCGAGTGTCGGCGATGTGGGGGGGCCTCGGTTTAGGGGTACATAGGTAGTTTATGGGTGTTAGTGTACTTTAGAGCACAGTAGTTAAGAGCTTTATAAACCGGCGTTAGCCCAGAAAGCTCTTAACTACTGACTTTTTTCTGCGGCTGGAGTTTTGTCGTTAGATTTCTAACGCTCACTTCAGCCACGACTCTAAATACCGGAGTTAGAAAGATCCCATTGAAAAGATAGGATACGCAATTGACGTAAGGGGATCTGCTGTATGGAAAAGTCGCGGCTGAAAAGTGAGCGTTAGACCCTTTTTTGACTGACTCCAAATACCGGCGGTAGCCTAAAACCAGCGTTAGGAGCCTCTAACGCTGGTTTTCACGGCTACCGCCAAACTCCAAATCTAGGCCTAAGATAGCTACAATGTAACTATTAGTTATATTGTAGCTAGCTTATGGTTTATTTTACAGGTAAGTATTTAGTCTTAAATAGGTATTATTTAAAGGGACATGAAACCCAATTTTTTTCTTTCATGATTTAGAAAGAGCATGTCATTTTAAACAACTTTCTAATTTACTTCTATTATCTAATTTGCTTCATTCTCTTGCTGAAAAGCATATCTAGATATGCTCAGTAGCTGCTGATTGGTTGCTGCATATAGAGGCCTTGTGTGATTGGCTCACACATGTGCATTGCTATTTCTTCAACAAAGGATATCTAAAGAATTGAGCAAATTAGATAATAGAAGTAAATTGGAAAGTTGTTTAAAATTGCATGCCCTATCTGAATCATGAAAGTTTAATTTTGACTAGACTGTCCCTTTAAGTAATAAAAGTAATTTTTATTTAGATTTATTTTAATTATATTAAAGTTAGGGGTTTTAGGGTTAGGGTTAGACTTAGGGTTAGGTTTAGGGGTTAATATATTTATTTAGTATTAGTGATGTGGGAGGCCAGATGTTTAGGGGTTAATAACTTTAGTATAGTGGCGGCGGCGACGTTGGGGGAGGCAGATTAGGGGTTAATAAGTGTAGGTGGGTGGCGGCGACATTGAGGGTGGCAGATTAGGGGTTAATAAGTGTAGGTAGGTGGCGGCAACGTTGTGGGCGGCAGATTAGGGGTTAATAAGTGTAATGTAGGTGGCGGCAATGTCTGGGGCAGCAGATTAGGGGTGTTTAGACTCGGGGTTTATGTTAGGGTGTTAGCTGTAAACATAAATTTTCTTTCCCCATAGGAATCAATGGGGCTGCGTTACAGAGCTTTACGCTCCTTCATTGCAGGTGTTACGCTTTTTTTTAGCCAGTTCTCCCCTTTGATGTCTATGGGGAAATCGTGCACGAGCACGTAAAACCAGCTCAAAGCAGCGCTGGTATTTGTGTGCGGTATGGAGCTCAACGCTGCCATATTGCCTGCTAACGCCAGATTTTTGCAAACCTGTAATAGCAGCGCTATTAAAGGTGAGCGGTGGAAATAACTTGCTCATAACGCAAAACTCGTAATCTGGCTGAATGTTTGCTCGCTTTCGCTTACGGGAAAAAGTAATTTATTGCATTTGTCTGGTGAAAAGAAGTATTGCGGTGATTAAAGCTGTGCTTTAAATTTTATTCCCTCTTACGTGAACTTAGTTTCGGATTTAATGGTTCTAATTTTGTATTTAGGTAGATAATAACAAAAAATAGACACATGGGAAATATACTGCATAATTGATGTTGTGTTTTACCCCATGACATTAAAGGACCAGTAAACACTGTAGCTTGCATAATCAACAAATGCATGATAAGAAGACAATGCAATAGCACTTAGTCTGAACTTCAAATGAGGAGTAGATTTTTGTTAAATAAATCGCAAAGTTATGTCTATATCCTCTCCCCCTGTATCATGTGACAGCCATCAGCCAATCACAAATGCATATACGTATATGCTGTGAATTCTTGCACATGCTCAGTAAGAGTTGGTGACTCAAACAGTGTAAATATAAAAAGACTGTGCACATTTTGTTAATGGAAGTAAATTGGAAAGTTGTTTAAAATTGCATGCTGTATCTGAATCACGAAGTTTAATTTTGACTTGAGTGTTCCTTTAATATATGTCCAAAAATCCATTCATTTTAAACATATATTATACAGCTGCTGCTTGCCAGCTCAGTATATAAATTACCCCATTTTTGAAGCCATAGTTTTCTTCACTTTTTCCACCTGGTAGCTCTAGTAATTTGGTAGGTTTAATTTATACTTCTTTCTTCCTTCCTTGAGGGGGCATAGGGGCATATTTATCTAGCTCCGTGTGGAGCTTGATGTCCCGTGTTTCTGGCGAGCCTTCAGGCTCGCCGGAAACAGAAGTTATGAAGCAGCGGTCTAAAGAACACTGCTCCATAACCTGTCCACCTGCTCTGAGGCCGCAGACAGAAATCAACCCATTTGAATACGATCAGGTGGATTGACACCCCCTGCTAGCGGCCAATTGACCGCAAATCTGCAGGGGACGGCATTGCACCAGCAGTTCACAAGATCTGCTGGTGCAATGATAATTGCTGACAGCGTATGCTGTCGGCATTTATCGAAGTGCAGTGGACATGATCTGCTATATCGGATCATGTCCGCTTGCACCATAATAAATAGGCCCCATAGTTTGCATAAGTAAGTGGATAAAAATTAGTGTATATACATATATATATATAATAAATCTAGGTGAACTGTTGTGCTTCCCTATACAGGTGATAATATGTCAAGATAAATACACAAAATAATTACACATATTATTTACTGTGTGAACTATCAAATTCAATCCACATGTGATTTCCAATAAAAGCAAAAACAGGTTGGTGACCTTAATATGAGTCCCAATTGATATATATCAAAGTCTTATTTCCAGATACACCACCGACCTTACAATATGAAGAGTCCTGTAATGGAGTATAAACAGTAGTATCTGGCTATTAGGTCCCACGATATAATGGCGCCATTTCCTCCAGAATGTTGCTTGTAAATTAATTACGGCTGCTGCTCTGTGTATACAGAGGGTATCTGTGAACTGCCTCCCAAAGAAAGGCTGTAAAAAAAAAATAAAGAAAGTGATATATTCACAATATGCAGATTGTGAATATATCACTGTTTGTTTCTCCTCTGCAAATAAATGTCCGTCTTTGCCTGTTTGCCGCAAGGACTCCTTCTGCTTCCACCAGTCCGGTGAATAGGACAGCATAAAGACAGGCACTAGACTTGCGTCAGTATAGACCTTGTGAATTCGGCACTTTGCCCTTCAGAGCCTACTGTCCTTCTTCTGCAGGTGCGGTTCCCAGAGGGAGGTAGTCACAAGTTACCAAAAAGAGGAAACAACCTATCTATTTGCCTGTTTACCGCAAGTCTATTGCCTGTCTTTATGCTGTCCTATTTACCGGACTGGTGGAAGCAGTAGGAGTCCTTGCGGCAAACAGGCAAATATGGACATTTACTTGCAGAGGAGAAACACACTGTGATGTATTCACAATCTGCATATTGTTTTTTAAACTTTTGTACGTGCATTTTTATGTATTGCGCTATTTTAAGTGTTGAGTAAAACTTTTACCCTTAGAGTGGCTATTTGCGCTAGTGTCTTTTTTCCATTTCATTTTTATAGTATATATATATGTACATATAAATTTATATTTTATTCAGTAACATTTTGTGGTATTCACCATGTTCTCAGATAAATATATATAAAGATAAATCTGGGGCAAAAGCACTCACATTACTGGCAAAAGTCTCCTGTGCCCGGGTTACACTTCAAAATGTAACATACAATTTTCAGTCACGGAACACACTCACTGGGACTTGCATTACAAAACAGTGACATTTGGGGGCTGCCTTTGTTTTTCCACAATAACAATATACACTCAACATTTTTATGTGCTCCCCTCTCCCTTCCTACTCTTGCCATTGCCCGGAACCTAAACGTCACGTGGTACACCATGTCATGTGACTGCCGACTAAGGACCAGATTATTAATGGCTCACTATATGTTGTTTGCAAGCCAAAAGGGGTTTATTGTGGGTCTTTGCGCCCATTGCAAAGGAGTGTGTGCATTACAGGTTGATAGTAAACATGATAGCTTGATTTGAATTGAATTTAACATGTGTCGGAGAATCGTGACTTCAGAGCTCCTGGTTAACTGTTACGTTAAAAAAAGATTGTTGGGGGGGCGGAGCCTATAGCTGTTGCGGTAGGACGTGTGTCTGAGGAGCTCCTGGTCTAAAATAGTAATTTTGAAGTTTATTCTCCAATTTAATTTGATTTTTCTTTTGAGAAATATCTGCTTTGAAATCTTGTGACATCCAAGAAGAGACTAGAGACATCTGACATGTAACGGACCTACCTATGTTCCTCAGCTGGCTACACTACGATTGACCACGAGGCTGTGAGGCCTTTCTGGATTAACTGTTGGTGTCGTCAAAGCTGCCGCATTTATACCCCCCCCAGGACCCTGGGTTATCGCACCAGTTCCTTAGCAACTGGCCAGTTCTATAGTTAATCTTTATCACAACTAATCTATTTCCAACATGGCAACCGCATTTCAAAACACCTTGATGGAAGTTGAAGCCCTTCTAATCTCACACTTTGAGAAAATTGCTACAGCATGGGACACTGAAATTAAGAGCCTACGCACTATTGCAAGAGCTTATTCCACTCCAGCAAGTAACGCTAACGAGTCTCGGTTCTCTGGAAAAGAGCAGCGCAACTCGCCAAAACTTCTGGTGTCACCAGCAATGTCACTTACTGGTACAACCACTAGCTCAATACATGCAAATGAAGCTTTAGATGAGTTCTATGGATATGACATTGTTAAACAAGCTCCCTTTGCTGGCAACGGCAGCTATGGGGAGTGGGGAAAAGGGACACAGACAGCTACCCCGCTTGACCCTATAACAGATCATCACTTTTTACCTGGCTTCTGCAGTGGTAGCGGCAACCTTATCCCAGACTCAGACATTGCGATGAGACCGCAGGGTGCCCAGGCAGCTATTCTGACAACCTGCTATATCTACGCTGAACGCAGCGTGATGAACGACTTAGAGACATCAGCCATGGCCGTGGAGGGGGATCTCATATCGGAAGGTATGTCTCGAGCCTATACAGGGTCACCGATTAAAATCTTCCAGGCTGGGAGTCCAGCTAAGCTAGAGCAGTCACAGTTGGGCCCTATAGATCATCACCCTCACCAAAGCCCGTACACAGAGTTAGCCTGGCTACTGCCAGCTGAACGTCCGGCTCCATGCTACGCTGCAAACTTCCTCCCCAGTAAGGCTGAATCCAAATCTCATCGAGCCATAAACTTACCTCACTTTGCCCTCCATGTGTCCCAGGCTGGAATTGGTTAGTGAGGGGTGCCACCCTATACACATTCGCCCGGATCTTCAAAGTTGACATGGAATCTCCCTAATGTACCGAACTGAACTTACTATCCGTCAGACAGTATGTGAGCAGTGATGAGTTTGCTAGAATCTCCATCGGTTAGTGACATGCAGAGACATTCTGGCAACCTTGATACTGTGCAGTCTCTAAACACGGTTTTAAGTCTGGACTCCTAGGAGAACTATTTGCTTGGAAGTCCCGCAGAACCCATAACGCTTCTTTCCAACTCATATGGGGCATAACATGGGACTAACAGTTTTTTTTTTCTCTCTCTTTTCCTACCTATTATATGTTTTAGTGTTCATGTCCTGTGGTACCCTGAGATGCTATGCAGATAGTTCTACTAGTACAACTGGTTCTGCACATATCACAGACTAGGTTACTAAATATCCACTCCTCTATACACAGCCCACAGTCTTAGTTCTATGTATTATAATATATGTTGGTATAGAATGTGCTTAGAGACTGTAATGCTACCTATCTACCCTACATATCATTTGTTTTATGCTTTTCTATAGGTCTATAAATTTATTAGCCAAGTACAATGCTTAGGTACCTTACCCGTATGGTACTTCTTTTTTGGGCTTACTCATGCGACAATAAGGGAAAATGGTAACGCCCTAACTAATATTACTTAGCTTAATTGTACATAGCCTGATCTTATTTGGTTTAATCCCGTGTGTGTGCTTCCCTAGGTTTACCACTTGCTTGTTATAAAATGTATAGAACCATTGTCTTATTTAAATTGTGGGGTTCCAAAATGCCTTCAATGATTCTGGAGAAAGAGGGGAAGCTGGCTCCGTAGTAGAGTGATATCATAATGAGGTTAATGCTAGCTGCTCACTCATAATAGTAATTTCTCTGGCTATTGCCTATATCCTGTTTAGTCCGGCCCCCCATCTGACATCTGGTCCCTCTTTTCCACCCTATATAGTATTAACCAAGGAACAGTGTACACTCATCAGGACCCCTCAACTTAGGGCAATGACTGGTCTTAGCCTATATATTCTCCAATACCCTGTGTAATAATTGCGTACTCCCATGGGGGGGCTTCTCCACTTACTATTTGACAGAGCAAAATATGGAGCATTCGGTTGGTTGTTTATTTTTGTTTGTTTTTTTAGTTGTGTTTACTTCATTTCTTTGGCCCAAAAGTGGCCGTAACTACCACTAGAGTCCCCTTATTGAGCTAAAGCAGTTATCATAGGTCCAAAAGTGACCTTTTATGGTTTTGGGGACACCCATGTATAAATCTATAAAATGAGGTTCATTACTGGAGTTCAGTAGCTGGGTGTGAGTTTATGTCAGGTGGTTATTTACTTATCTTTGAATTCTACTGTTTGACACAATTGTACCATATCACTTGTTTGATGTCCCTGCTATTGGATGTATATATCAAGTTGTATTTTTGAATGACCTCAATAAAAAATTTAAAAAAAAAAAAAAAAAAAAAGATTGTTATGCAAGCCAGAATGGACACATGTAAGAAGGATGAGTCCTGCTCTAGGTATTGCTTTTAGAAAGTTTTTACTGGGAAAGATGACTTAGTCAGTGTGTTGAATGACATTGGTCTGGAAGTTAGTGGTAAAAATGAAATTTTGAATTAGGTATGGAAGTGTTATGATAATTTGTATGGTATAAAAGATTTAGATATGTGTTTGTCTAATGAGCTTTTGAGTGAACTAGATGTTAAGGTTGAAAAAGCAGATTTTTGTTTGTTGGAAATAAATCTTGATTTGAAAGAATTGGAACATGTTGTAAATGGTATGAAAAAATATAAAACCCCAGGAAGAGATGGCTTGCCTGTTGATTTGTACTGTTCTTTATATGATCTGATTGGAGAAGATTTACTTGAGGTTTGGGTATTAAAGAATAATGTTTTGCTTGAATCAATGAAAGATAGTTTCATTACCTTCATATATAAGAAAGGTGAAAGGATTTGAAAAATTGGAGGCCTGTATCTTTATTGAATGTGAAGGTGATTGCAAAGGTTTTGACTGATAGGATGGAGTGTGTTGTTTGGTAAGATTGTAGATGAAGTATAGCTATGTGCAGGCAGATTGCTGAATATTTGGGTTGTTTGCAAGATGATTTATGGTATAGTAAGGAGTGTAAGAGGTCTGCTGCAGTGGCTAAAATTGATTTTGAGAAAGCATTTGATAGAGTTTCCCATGAGTTCATGTTTTTAGTTTGCTTGGGTTGATTCATTTTTTGTATGACAGTATTGTTAGTAAGGTTTAAGTGAATGGCTTTTTGACAGATAGTGTGTATATTAGATCTGGTATAAGGCAGGGGTGTCCATTGTCTTCGGTTCTTTCTATGTGTGTGATTGAACCTTTGTTGAAAAGATTAAGGGGTGATAATTTAATTAGAAGTGCGGATGTTCCTGGAAGAAATGGTAGAAGTTTAAAAGTTTTAGGTTATATGGATGATTTATACAAGAAGTGGGTGTTTTATTTAATAAGGACCTATCTTATGAACATGTAGGTCAAATAAATACATAGAAAAATAGGTGTCCCAAAGCGGAGCAAAAAACAAATGCACACAGTCTCTGATAGAGCCTTTGATTAAACGTTATTCTCAAAAAGAGAGTTCATCGGCAAACCTTTGGATAAAGTAGCTCAAACATGCCTCATGTATACATATTCAATCCCAAACTCTCATATGGCCGTGTAGTTACTTCAGGCGGGACCCGCCGGCTTAATGGAACGTTTCCAAAAACACTGCTTCAGCGTAGCCGTTTAGCAGGTAACTCACCACTTAATCCTGCTGCACGCCAACTTGCCATCTGCGAGGAGGGGGGAGGGAGGCAGTATCACCGATGACGTAGGGCTCCAGACTCCTGACTAACGAATAAGGAGGTAGGTGTGTCAGTGCTCCAGTAATGAAATCCTCAAAGGAAAAAGTTAACTCTTCAGACTCCTACTTGAATCAGTACAGCTGGAAAATGATCCGTCCTTGCTGGTGAGACATGAATAAAGCAAGAGGTGCGGACAGTTCATGATTTAAAACAAACAATCTTTATTCCGAAATAAGTTAAAATCAGGAACAAGCACAAAAATAGAAGCTGAGTAGGTGTAGCACCTAGATTGGCTTACGCGTTTCGGCGTTAGCCGTAATCATAGCTATAGGTGCTGGATCTCCACCCCTATCTTATATCATACATAGTAAAAACTGATTGGTTAAAACAACATTAACAACAATTGTACACCTGTTCAGCTAGTTAGGATTAGACCTATCACGTTAAGATACAAGTTGCTATAGCATATCGATAAATTTGAAAACTAGGAAAATAAATACTGCAAATATTGCAAATATGAAAATTAGGGATTAATACATCAACCATATAAATGTTATATGATCAAACATAAGTGTATACATATATAATTGTACACGTTCGGCAACAAAAGAAATAAAAGCAAAAACAAAAACAAAAAATGCCAAGTGGGTGATGAAGAGACCAAAAGCAAAAGCAAAACATAGCTCATCATGCATGGAGTATTTTTAGCCTTTAAAGGACATAGTATTTATTACTGAGTCCTTAGCTATACATGCTACCACAGTGATATATGTTAACCATATAAATCATTATGGCCTAGATTTAGAGTTCGGCGGTAGCCGTCAAAACCAGCGTTAGAGGCTCCTAACGCGGGTTTTTTACGCACTCCGGTATTTAGAGTTTATTTACCGCGACTCAAAATACACCTAACGCTCAACTTTCTACCGCCACCTCAGACCCAGTAGTAAACATATACCGCACAAAAAAACATCCACGAATCACAAAACAAATATTACACAAAGTACACTTACACTCATACAAACACAACACTATCTTTATTTTTCGGAATTTTTATTTTTTCTTTAAAATACAAAGGATTAAAGTTGCGAGATCTCGGGTGTTTGAAAAAAATCCACACAAATCCATTTTCCCATTGACTTACATGGACATACGGGAAAAGACCCTCATATACCTACATCTAACGAATAACATTATCACAAACATACACTCATCGATGCATACAAACAATATACACCACATTACATACACAAAATATTTATTTATTACAAAAAGAACACGATTTAGTTACTTTTTCACACAAGCTCATGACGTCACTCACTTTACGAGGAAAACCAGTCTTAGAAAAAAAAATATAGAAATCTTTGGAGCCTCCATTGACTTCTATTGGGAAGACGTGCTCGTGCACGCGAAACCCTCATTTCCCTAACGCACGCAAATAGCGTAGACGGAAAAACTCCAAATACCAGCGCTAGAAAATACATGCTTTTATGCGTTAGACCCAGCTATGATAAATAGATCAAGAAATGACTATTTCCCTATGGTGGATTTATGTTTTTTAATATTAAATATTCACCACACCATAAATATTTTTAACACTTTTAGATTACATCAACTACAAATCCACATCACTAGTAACACATTATTATTTCAATAAAATTACATTTACAATTAAAATAAAATTCAATACACATTTCTGGATTCACAAACACTACACAATGGGAAACATCTCTCATTTACCTTTATTATTGCATTTCTGTTATTCAACTCATATGCTTGCAGCAACTGCATATCTACATAGGCTTAACACATGATCACTCATGGATGCACATACATTACTTTTAACATTCACTCATACATGTGCATTCAAATGATGGGGGAAAAACACATTACATTCTCTCGAGGAATCACAAAACACAACATATGGATTTTACTGTACTTTTAACATCATGATTCCATCACCAGAAACCATTAGGAATTACCTACAACAAGAACATCATTACACCAGATTACAGATGTCACTTTATGGGAAGGAACAACAATGCCAGACCGCTATATAGAAGTCAGCATATGTGGGACACAATCACAATATATACGTACATGTACATAACACGCATCACCCATCACGCAACCACAAAGCACACATTTAGATTTTATTCAGCACACAATAACAATGTAGCACAATACAACAACACAATGAGGATTTCACAACTACATAGGCAGGTTAATAATATCATGACGTCATTAGAAGATTCAACCATACACATCACAGATTCACCACTGTACCGCCCCTTTAGGAACTTTAACACTCAATACTACAATACAACATATACGTAAAACACACTTTTGATCAGCATTATTATGGAGATTTCAATGGGACAATTCAGAAATATTGTCAGATCGCACATCAATTATATATATAATACTACAGATGACAGCCGGAAGTTATTCAGTATTCGTGCAATTTTTATGGGACGCATACAATATCGTCAGATCGAAAATCACTTATATATACAATACTACAGATGACAGCCGGAAGTTATTCAGCATTAGTGCGATTTGAAAGGGACGCATACAATATTGACAGCTCGGCAATCACTTATATATATAATACTACAGATGACAGACGGGAATTTCGGAATTATTATTGCGATTTTAAAGGGACGCGTACAATATTCACATCTCGGCAATCACTTATATATACAATACTACAGATGACAGCCGGAAGTTATTCAGTATTAGTGCGATTTGAAAGGGACGCGTACAATATTCACATCTCGGCAATCACTTATATATACAATACTACAGATGACAGCCGGAAGTTATTCAGTATTAGTGCGATTTGAAAGGGACGCGTACAATATTCACATCTCGGCAATCACTTATATATACAATACTACAGATGACAGCCGGAAGTTATTCAGTATTAGTGCCATTTGAAAGGGACGCATACAATATTGACAGCTCGGCAATCACTTATATATACAATACTACAGATGGCAGACGGGAATTTCGGAATTATTATTGCGATTTGAAAGGGACGCGTACAATATTTTACAGCTCGGCAATCACTTATATATACAATACTACAGATGGCAGACGGGAAGTTCGGAATTATTATTGCGATTTTAAAGGGACGCGTACAATATTGACAGCTCGGCAATCACTTATATATATAATACTACAGATGGCAGACGGGAAGTTCTGAATTATTATTGCGATTTTAAAGGGACGCATACAATATTGACAGCTCGGCAATAACTTATATATACAATCCTACAGATGGCAGATGTTCCTTTATCATTTACAAACAATATTGCAGCAACATTGATCGATCACATTCGATGCACATTATACACAACTATGCACTTTCATTCATGTTAGCCTGGACGTGTGCTTGTTACTATAACATCGCGTTTAGGAAATATTGATTACGCATATGAACAAACATTACAAACATGCACTGTATGTGTGATATTTGACACTTTCACATTGAGAATCATTGTTTGAAACTAACATTTCAGCAAACAACAAATAAACGCCCACTGTGAAAGCATTCGCGCCGCTCACATACAAACAGGTGAATACAATCAGCAATCATTACAAACTCACTACCATTGGACTAATTGTACTATAAATCCCCCAAACAACATGGCCAATGCATCACTTGTGATCCACATCAGATCAAGTGCTTACCTTGTTACGCTGTTTTGAAAGATGGATGACGATGACATGGTAGACGCTGCTGGTGGTGCTATTGGCGAACTAGCTGTTGGTCGAATCAGGCAGCCTCGGCGGCTCAGACCGAGACGAAGGGGTCGTCTGGTTCGAGGTCCTCGTGTCTACAGGGTGAGACCCACCTTGGAAAACATGAGTGACTTTGAGGTTTTTGATAAGTATCGTCTCGATCGCGAACAGCTCATTGGCCTTTACGAGCTTCTTAAACCTCATTTGGAGCCACGTATACAAATAAGGACTGCTGTTCCCCCCATGAGTAAGATGCTAAGCTGTCTATACGTCCTGGCCTCCGGGAGTTTTCAATCCGGAGAACTGTACATGCATGGCCTGGCTCAAGGTACATTCTCTGGGGTGTTTGATAACTTTCTGAACGCCATGGTACGTATCAGTAAGCAATACATAGGATTCCCACAGAATGATGGTGATTGGAGGCGCCTGAAGCGGGAATTCTTTGATATTGCTCAATTGCCCAATGTCTTGGGAGCCATTGATTGTACCCACATTGCGCTGCGTGCTCCAATTGATGACTTGCCCTTCAGAAATCGCAAACATTTTCATAGCCTCAACGTGCAGTATGTTTGTGACGCACGGATGAGGATTATGCATGTGTATGCGAATTTTGGAGGTGCTTGTCATGATGCCCGCATCCTCTCTCTGTCGTCCCTGTGGAGACAGTTTGAGGAAAGACAAATGCCCCCTGGTTATCTCGTTGGTGAGTATTTGTGCACAACATGGTTAATTATTTTGACAATTGCCCCTGTATTTTTTAACTGTTAGCGTCATGTTCAGCTATAGGATTAAATTTAACCATTTGTTATTTACCGACGCTAATGTCTATTTTTATTGAAATGCAGATATGTAGCATGTCTTACCTTAAGTGTTCATATAGAGAATGCAATGTAAACATGTAGTTAGCATTTTACACAAGGTTTGGTTTAGGAGAAATACGCATATGTAGCATGTCTTAGATGAAATGGCAAGATATTATCTCATGCAATTTAACCCTGTCATTGTCTTTTTCTGCTAATGTCTATTTTTATTGAAATGCAGATATGTAGCATGTCTTACCTTAAGTGTTCATATAGAGAATGCAATGTAAACATGTAGTTAGCATTTTACACAAGGTTTGTTTTAGGAGAAATACGCATATGTAGCATGTCTTAGATGAAATGGCAAGATATTATCTCATGCAATTTAACCCTGTCATTGTCTATTTCTGCTAATGTCTAGTTTTATTGAAATGCAGATATGTAGCATGTCTTACCTTAAGTGTTCATATAGAGAATGCAATGTAAACATGTAGTTAGCATTTTACACAAGGTTTGGTTTAGGAGAAATACGCATATGTAGCATGTCTTAGATGAAATGGCAAGATATTATCTCATGCAATTTAACCCTGTCATTGTCTATTTCTGCTAATTTCTAGTTTTATTGAAATGCAGATATGTAGCATGTCTTACCTTAAGTGTTCATATAGAGAATGCAATGTAAACATGTAGTTAGCATTTTACACAAGGTTTGGTTTAGGAGAAATACGCATATGTAGCATGTCTTAGATGAAATGGCAAGATATTATCTCATGCAATTTAACCCTGTCATTGTCTATTTCTGCTAATGTCTAGTTTTATTGAAATGCAGATATGTAGCATGTCTTACCTTAAGTGTTCATATAGAGAATGCAATGTAAACATGTAGTTAGCATTTTACACAAGGTTTGGTTTAGGAGAAATACGCATATGTAGCATGTCTTCGATGAAATGGCTAGATACAGATTTATATATAATTTTTTTTTATTTTTTTTATGTTTCTGACAACTTTTAATATGGATTATGGTTTTTAAAAAATATATTTATACAACAATATACTAGTTTAAGTATTCTGTTTGAATTATGTTCTGTTCTAAATTTATAGGTGATTCTGGGTACATGAGCCGGCCTTGGCTCATTACCCCCTTGCGTAGCCCAACTGATGTGTCTGAGGAGCGCTACAATAGGGCTCATAAGAGAACCAGGGCGGTGGTTGAAAGGATGTTCGGGCTCCTGAAGATGAGATTCAGGTGCCTGGACCGTTCTGGAGGAGCACTCCAGTACAACCCAAAGAAGGTGGCTAAGATCGTTGTAGCCTGTAGCGTCCTGCATAATATTGCACAGCGGGCTGGGATGCTGCAGGCCGTCCCGGTGGACAGAGACCTCCTCAGAGATGAGGAGGATGATCCTGTTCTAGAGGGGGAATTCCAGGACGAGGGACTTGATGTCAGAGCAGACGTCATCAACCGCCACTTTAGACGGTAAATAATAGAAGTTACACTGGAGTATTTTCAATAGATGTGAACTCTAGGGAAATGACAAGTAGAGAATTGTGCAAACATGTTAGTATTGATAAAATGTTATAATAATATTTATTTCTCATAATATAGGTGATGCTCTGGGCATTGGGTCCTATAGCGAGTCTTTGCCACCTGGTTTTTATAGAGGACATCAGATGGTAAGTAGAAATGTATGGACTGTTGCTGGCATGATTTGTACACAAATACATAATATGGCATAAATTTTTAAAAATATAACTTTGTTTACACATTACTTATGTACATAATCAGAAAGGGATACTCTAGAATGACTATGGTTCAATGTCACACAGAGGTTTGTTATGCTCAATATGACTCATCTTCACACTTGATAGAAAATAACACAGGTTCATACACAGGCTTAGTAAGCTAGTGATAGATATTTATTATGAAATGGGGGGTGGGAGAGGGGTACAGAACTGATTCACACACTTGTATGAAATCTTTATATATAATTTCTTACATTAGGGAGATGACTTAATATAAAGACTGAAAGGGAACAATTTGAAGCCTGACAGTGAAGATTTCCAAGACTGACAGTGGGGAAAAAGCCAAGATTGAAATTGAAGTATACCAATGGGATCATGTCTGGCATATTTAAATTCTGCTGACCTTGAAAACCATACAAAGACATGTTCACATGGTAAGTGCAAACTATTTGATAGAATAAGGCTGTGGAGACATCCTATTGGAGACACTTAGATGATTTTCTATTTTGTAGATGGTATTTCCCAGTCCTCTATTTAATGAACTGATGAATAAGACACCTATTGAAGATCAACTGTTTACCCCTGAATTGACATTCAAAGACCATGCATTGTCCAGGTTGGTGTACCAATGCATGCTAGTGAAGACTGTAGAATATTAGTAGCTTACATACATTAGTCATATTTAGTTCTTAATTAGATATTTAGGGATCACAATCAGACACTTAGATGATTTTACTTTTTTAGATGGTATTTCCCAGTCCTCTATTTAATGAACTGATGAATAAGACACCTATTGAAGATCAACTGTTTACCCCTGAATTGACATTCAAAGACCATGCATTGTCCAGGTTGGTGTACCAATGCATGCTAGTGAAGACTGTAGAATATTAGTAGCTTACATACATTAGTCATATTTAGTTCTTAATTAGATATTTAGGGATCACAATCAGACACTTAGATGATTTTACTTTTTTAGATGGTATTTCCCAGTCCTCTATTTAATGAACTGATGAATAAGACACCTATTGAAGATCAACTGTTTACCCCTGAATTGACATTCAAAGACCATGCATTGTCCAGGTTGGTGTACCAATGCATGCTAGTGAAGACTGTAGAATATTAGTAGCTTACATACATTAGTCATATTTAGTTCTTAATTAGATATTTAGGGATCACAATCAGACACTTAGATGATTTTACTTTTTTAGATGGTATTTCCCAGTCCTCTATTTAATGAACTGATGAATAAGACACCTATTGAAGATCAACTGTTTACCCCTGAATTGACATTCAAAGACCATGCATTGTCCAGGTTGGTGTACCAATGCATGCTAGTGAAGACTGTAGAATATTAGTAGCTTACATACATTAGTCATATTTAGTTCTTAATTAGATATTTAGGGATCACAATCAGACACTTAGATGATTTTACTTTTTTAGATGGTATTTCCCAGTCCTCTATTTAATGAACTGATGAATAAGACACCTATTGAAGATCAACTGTTTACCCCTGAATTGACATTCAAAGACCATGCATTGTCCAGGTTGGTGTACCAATGCATGCTAGTGAAGACTGTAGAATATTAGTAGCTTACATACATTAGTCATATTTAGTTCTTAATTAGATATTTAGGGATCACAATCAGACACTTAGATGATTTTACTTTTTTAGATGGTATTTCCCAGTCCTCTATTTAATGAACTGATGAATAAGACACCTATTGAAGATCAACTGTTTACCCCTGAATTGACATTCAAAGACCATGCATTGTCCAGGTTGGTGTACCAATGCATGCTAGTGAAGACTGTAGAATATTAGTAGCTTACATACATTAGTCATATTTAGTTCTTAATTAGATATTTAGGGATCACAATCAGACACTTAGATGATTTTACTTTTTTAGATGGTATTTCCCAGTCCTCTATTTAATGAACTGATGAATAAGACACCTATTGAAGATCAACTGTTTACCCCTGAATTGACATTCAAAGACCATGCATTGTCCAGGTTGGTGTACCAATGCATGCTAGTGAAGACTGTAGAATATTAGTAGCTTACATACATTAGTCATATTTAGTTCTTAATTAGATATTTAGGGATCACAATCAGAAAAAGGAATACATATTATAGTTGATATAGAGGTATTTGAATGGACATGAAATATTACATTTATGTTCAGCATACATATATTGTTTACATGTGATATACATTATTATGTATAAATTTTATTTTTGAAATTTAAATATTATTTTTAATCAACAATATAATGGTGTATGTATTTCATTAATTTAAAATGAATGTAATGATTATCTTTAAAAAATGTTGATCAAAGTTAGAGCATAGACACCATATGATTTTAAATGTATTTTATGAATATTTTACAACGTGTGTATTAACTTTGTTCCATTTTTATTATTTGTCATTTCAGATTGGCATCTGATGACCTCATGGAATATTTATTTATTTTCTATTAAATATATATTTTTTTTTTAGCAGATTCTAATATATATCAATATAATCTGTAAATAAATAAAACTTGGACTCCCATGACTGGTAGTTGGCTATTTGACAAGCACATGCATAAGAGAAAATAATGCATTAATAGTAGAAAATAAAATTCTTCAGAGAATATTAAAAGATATATTTTAACATTAATTGGGGAGTCATATTCTTCAATGCTTTTATATTGAAAAAGTATATATTAAAAATATTTAGGATATGTATTAATATTATGATTGTTTTAACATTTAATAAGGTGAAGTGGTTCAATTACATGAAAGTGACAGTGTTGTTGAATGTAAAAAGAATTGTATAAGATCATGTATCTTCCTTAGGTATCTCAAAACATTATTAGAAAATATTTTACAATTATTACATTTATAAATGGTAGGTCATTTAACTTTATAATTTTTAATAATTAGTTATTGGATGCCAGGTTAATCTATGTAATTTTCTAGTGGAGTCATTTAACTATACTTAGTAATATTATGTATTTATTACAATCTTACCTCTTGGGTTAGACATCAAATATCTATATAGAATGTAATTTCCCCTTTAGTTTATTTTGTCAATGTTAAATAAAAATACAATATGTTTGGGTCCTTAAAGGGGTCATTCAAAATGTATATTTTGTATACATTGTTACAAATATCATACAAGAATTTAAACATATTTAGAATGTACTATAGAATTACATTCAGTCTTTAAATATACTTGTTAAAATAAAAATAAATGCACATATCTTAGTGAATGATATAAGGCATCTATATGCAAACAACAATCAGCATCAAAATAGCCTATGTAGAGATGTATTTAATCCACGAATATATATAATTACAATATAATGATTGAATAACAAAACATATTAAGTTGGTCAAATATAAGATTATGATACAAAATGCATACATAACATATAGCTTAATGTCCCTCTACGCTGAAGGCTAAAAAATACCTCATTTAATAAATATATTTCAGTCAGTGTGTAAAACAATCTAGAAGTTAATCTAAATTTGCTTTACTCATATGTTAGACTCATTTAGCAAAAGGAAGGTGCCTAGGTTTATGATATATTAAGCATTATTGTGAAATGTTTATTTAAAGGGACATGAACTCAAAATATACTTAAAGGTAGCCATTTAAAAAAACAATGATTTATACATTCTGAATGAGTATTCTATTTTAATCAACTTTAAAACTTGTCTCATATTATGAATGCTCATTGTGATGTTGCTATCATTACTTTAGAAATAAGGCAGTAAATAGCTAATTTATTTGCTTCAGTACTCTGGACAGAACTTGATTGTTTGGAATAATTGATGCAACAATCGTCAAGGACAACCCAGGTTTTTATTAAACAATTGTCCGTAATATAAAATATCATTATTGATTTTCAAAGAAACATAACAAGATAACTTAACATTTGATAATCGTATTAAATAATAAAGTTTATTAACATTTCATGCTCAATCACCAATGGTAAATTTGTTTGGACAGTGTCCCTTTAAGAGCTTGAAATAGTGTATTTACTTCTCTTCCTATCTTGACATACTTTGCTTGAAAAGCATATCGAGATAGGCTCAGTAGATGAAGATTGGTGGATGCACAGAGATGCCTTATGTGATTGGCTCAACCATGTGCATTTAAATTTCTTATGTTGAGGATATATAAATACTAAGAGAAAATGATTTACATTTTAAAGTCTAAACAATCTTCTATCTCTACAGATCATTTGATACAATTGTTTGTAATGTCTCTTTAAAACTAAAGACGCCATTGCACAATAACATATATGAGCACTTCAGAGAAATACAAGCTCGAGGTTTATTTGCGAATAACAAAGCTGTAGTTTAACATTTATAAACAGATTATCAAAGTTACTGACATTCTTCCCGGAATTTTAACATTAATAAATATTGCGTGGGAAACGCATCTTCAAACACCAGATTAGCATATTTAAACATTAGTGTAATGTCACGCAATAGCACACAATCAATGTGCATTATAAATACATTTAATAGAGCAATGTCAATACTTCACAATCAATTTATTTAAAGAACAATAAAGACATACAATATTAAATGTGTATTTGTATTAAAGAAACAGACCGTTATTAAACCGAGAAATGTCTACAACATTAATAATGTGACAGGATGAGATTTTAAAGAGTATTTAATCATTAATATTTCACGGATCACGGATATTAAATCTGCGTCACACATATCCGCATGACAGGCCCATGAGTTACAAATAAGTCTACATGAAAAATGAAGTTACAGCACCACCAAGCGGTATGTGTAAGGAAGTTACTAAGATATGAAACATTAAGGAACGGCCAATCAGAGTTCATCACACAAACACAACTTGAGTCAGGATGGTCTCACAGACATTATAACAATATTTCAATATTTTATCCAATCAGATGTACAGATAAATTGTCCCATGGTGCATCTCATGTTTACTTCACCATATAAAAGTCCATTACACGTTGCCATCTTTGTCAGTTCTCTAATGCCTGCAGGCAATATATATTATTATTATACAACCCAGCAGGCATGTCAGTTCCCAGGTTCACCAAGGAGGAGAGCGCTGCACTGGTCCACGCCGTCAAGGACTTTTATCCCCAGCTGTTTGGGAACAAGAGGAGCTCGACAGATGCGCCTGTTAAGAAGGCCCTCTGGGAGTCTATCACCAATGCGGTTAGATTGGTGTGTGACGTCCAGAGGACCCAGGATCAGATCATGAGGAGATTCGGAGATATGAGGTTGCGTTTATCGAAAAAAGTCAACCTCATAAGGGACTGGGTACAAGCCCGTAAAAGAGGGGGCCAAAGAAAGGCCCCGCGGAAACTGTACCTACTCCCTTATGAGGTGACTTTATGCGAGCTCCTCAATCTCCGGGTCCCCAAAAGATTTAGATCCTCGCCATCCTCGGCCTCCTCTTCTTCCCTCCCAGCTGCGGGATCTGAAAGTCCTGACGCGGGGGACAGGGCAGATGCTTCTCCGTCCGGTGGCCTGGGAGGACCCGATAGAGAATCTGAACCAGGTAATTATCCAACTTCATATAATATTTATAATGTTAAAAATCCAAAATGTGTATTTAGTCAGATACTAAACCTATACAGATCTCACAACATACACTACATATGATGTTTAGATATCTGATTTTACATTAGTGATACATGAAATTGGAATGATGTTTATTGCGCTCTACAGAATATGCGTCACAGAGCGGAAATCTAATTTCGCATCCACGTTAACATGGGTTTGCGGAAAGTGGCATTGCTTTATACATGTTGGTCAAATGACGGATGCGTAATTCCGCTTGGAATCATTGCGCAATGATCGCGAAAATGGCATTTCTCATCCACGTTAACATGGGTTTGCGGAAAGTGGCATTGCTTTATACATGTTGTTAAAAATTAAATGGAAAATCTTAGATTAGTGAAGAATACAGTATTCTTATTTTAAATATTATATCTAATAAAAAACGAATAATACTAATAAATTATAACATATGGCCATCAATTGATGATTATGTAATAACAAGCATATATTCTTAAAGATACAGTAAACAACACAACTGATTGAAAATAAGAGTCCAGGATATATTTATCATTCATTTAATTGCGGAAACTATTAACTCATGGGACTACCAAAGGATTAATATTTTTCTATTGATTTGTTATTAATGTAAATATTTTAAACATGGCATGATTAGTATTAATGATATGCAATCCTCATTTAATATATTACAGATATGGATGTGGCTGCTGGATCCTCAAGCCAGGGCTTGTCACAGTATGGTATGTCTCATTTTAATTGACATTTGTCTTAGAAACATGGAATGAACATTACATACTAAATACACATTGTTCTATATTTATATGTAATGTCTATTTAATAGATGAAAATTATATAATTATTCGGATATACTTAAATAACATATTTGATTTTAATTGCATGCTCAATACCATTCATTACATCAACATATGGAGTAGATAATTCATTAACAAACAACAACATTGTGGAATCTATTTAATTTTAGATTAAAGGGATACTGAACTACAATTATTAATATTGTCTTTCACATACAGTATGCAATATTAATAAACATAAAATATAATACTATCATCATATGTGACATATTCTATTGCTAAATGTATTTTAAAATAAATAAAGTACGTTTATGTGCATCTAAATATTTGTTGACCAACCTGGGTTTATATTGATGATTGGTGGATACCTTCAACAAACAATATTTATTGAATCCAATATTCCTTATCTGCCTTTAAGATTAATATCGAACAACATTCGAATTATAATAGGAGTCAATGTTAAATCATTTTTTACAGTTTGAACATAGAAATCAATTATTTAAATTAATCATGTCAGTGTCCCTTTAAGACAAAATAGATTCATTCATCATTACATTATTTTTATTAAAAACTATTGATATATAAATCTAATTATCTGTTGGAGTTACTTTATATATATCTGCATACTCTAACAGCACCATGATTACATATTTGTAATAATAAAGTTTGTTATGTATTGTGATAAATATGTGTTGTGTCCTAAACAAGATTACTGTACATTGAAAAAATGGCTCGATGTGACACATGTTTGTTTAGATTTGTCAACAGATGCTCCTCAATATGTGGTTTGTGTGTATTCTTGTAACTTCTTAAGGACATATGACGGAATTATTCCGTCATAAAACAATTGAGCTAAGTGAAAGCTGTGTCCTTAAAGGGTTAAGAACATTGATCATTGGGTATATTTAGATATGCAATAGCAGCATCTGAGATGAATTTGATGTCTAATGTAGTCTGACATTAAACATATGTTGAATACAGATATGTTTACAGAATCCCCTTGATTCAATCAAGCATTTTCTGGTGTAATGACTGCTCTATTCTTCACATTTTAAAGTTGATTAATGTTAAAATTCTAGACAGATGTGATTTAGTGATATCCAAAATGTGTTTAATAATATATATCTATATCATTCATAGAGAGAGTTGGTGTGGGGAGCCCACAGGAATCCAGCAGTGACATAGAGCCGCCTTTGCGGTCTCCTGGTAAGTCCATTGACTCATTTATATGTAATTGAAGGTGTATTGCTAATCAATATTATGATCATGATTCCGATGAAGCATAACATTATAAAAAATCATAGAATTTATCTTCTGATTATATATTTATTTTTTATATTGAGCGATTAATAATTTCTACTTTATTATTCTACACATTTGTTATTCATAAGATGTCTAACATATGTTTTTTTAATTTTTTTTTTTTTTAACAACAGTCATCAAGTGATACACACATGAGAAATCTTAAATGTTCTATGTACTATGCTTTTATGAATTTAACATTAAGACAAACAATACATTAATATTCTGATTTATTGACAATAACAAATCTATTGTCATTTGTATGCTCCATCAAAATGATGTAAATCATAACTTTGTGTGTGTATATCTTTAATGCAACATTGATGTGCGTATTTGAGCAACAGTAACATATGTTATAATATCTGATCTTAAGGTGTACACAACATGTTATGTTTTACAGAGATTGATGTCACATGTGGGATGGAGGAGGAAGAGGCTGCCTTGGAGTCTGATGGTATGTGAAATATATCTATCATGTTTCCAACATGTTTCTTTTTTTGAAATCATTTTATTGAAGACATTCAAAGTCTACAGCTTTTTCCCTTTAAAAAGGAATATTATTTGTCTGTTCAAATACACTACTGCCCCCTTTCTATATCAGGCAGCATGAAAATCTGCTTGTATATATTTTTTTAAGAATATATAATTCATGCCATCATTATGTCACATGCATATTCCATGCCAAAACACAATAATAAGTTTCACATTGTACAGACAGTCATTGAGATTCATCTGAGTGCCTATATAGATACCATATCCTCATTTCAGAATAGTTTACAGATTCAAACACACTTCGAGGTATATTGAAAACATAATCAATTTTAAATGCGTTGATTTGATGTCAGGATGTATGAGATGTTAATATATTTATTTTACATTTTCAGATGGATCCACCACTTCTGGTCATCTGGATTCCGCCCCTGCCCAGTCACAGACCCCTCCCCGTGCACACACCCCTGACCATGGCCACACCTCTGCACACACCCAGAGCCCTTCCCATCACCAAACCCATGACCATGCCCCGACCACTGCCAGCCCTTCCCATATTTCATATCCTGTCCCTCCCAAAAAACGCCCATACACCCCCCTTCGCCGCTCTCCCCGTATTCTGGCCCGTACAGCTGCCCAGACCCAAACTCCCCACTCCCCAGCTGTACGGCCTACCCTGGAGCAGCAGCTCACCACTCCCCAAGCCATTCCCATCCCTCCCCGAGCCAATCCCATCCCTCCCCCCTGTTTAAACCTTCATTGTCCTGGGTGTCAGATTGTCCTTCCCAGGCACAGCTGTAAGTATCATTCTAAATACACTTTATAAGATACTTAAAGGTACAGTGAAGTTAAATTGGTTAAATTGTGATTCAAATCCAGCATGCAATGTTAAGCCAATGTATAATAGAATACTCTTATGAATTATTCGTCATTCTCTTGATATATTTATTGAAAACAACTTATTCCTATAATTAGTTTAAACAATAAAATAAATGTGGCCATCATTTCTTTATTGTTGGATGAATGTATCCATCAACCAGCATGCACAAACAAGGTTCATCAACAAATATTGGCTTCCATAAAAACCAACATTCTTGCATTCAAAATATAGCTTGACAATTAAAACATATAATGAATATGTGTAATTTCTAAAGATTTGTCATGTCATGCTCTATCTGAATCAGTCCATTAAATATTTAGGTTCAGTGTCCCTTTAATTGGATATCACTACATATACCAAACACCACTACTTGGATACAAAATTTTATGTCCAAATGTGGATACATTATCTCTTGTCTAACCCAGTGGGAATGTAATTTCTTCTGGTTGCTATGTTTACACAGCTTGTCCTCAATGCCAAAATGTTTAAGGATATGTGTGCCTACCACAGTCTAAATTGAATTTTTTAATTGCTAATGTAAGTACAATGTAAATCCTTTAACAAGATTTGATACACTCAAGCTGTATAAGTGGATCATCTAAAACCAATTAAAGGGTTCAACATGTTTGAGTAACATGAGCCTTTAATGATTTCTGTCTGTCTGAATAACCTAATTCATGTGTAAAGAATATATGAAAAATAATTGATGTAAATAATTATTTGTCTTTATGATGACAATGTATGTATTAAAATCTTTTATTCTGTTGTGTAATTATCCTTAATATTAATTTTTATTTTATTTTAGGCTGTGACTCAGCATGGCTCATGCTAGAAGGGATAGCAAGAGTAGAGCAGGCCGTGTTGAGGAACGCAGCTGTCCTGAGAGGGATGAACGACACCATGCAGGCCCAGCTCCGGGTTCAGGACTTGACTCTGCGTGAAATTATGCAATTACGTTCAAGGCCTGAATCTGGAGCTGGACATGCACAGGACAATGAAGAGGATGACCAGTAAGTGGAGGATCTGGATATGCTCCATGGTGGCAGATAATAATCCTCTGTCCACATGTTGAATTTGTATTTATATTGTTGCCATTTGGCCTTTTTATCAGTTTTTTGTTGTGCCTGTTGCACTCTTTTACCTTGTCATGTGTCTCCAATGAGGCTATGCTGGCCCTTGGCAACTCTCTTCATGGACTGTGATGCACTGTGTTACCTTGCCATGTGTCTCCAATGGGGCTATGCTGGCCCTTGGCAACTCTCTTCATGGACTGTGATGCACTGTGTTACCTTGCCATGTGTCTCCAATGGGGCTATGCTGGCCCTTGGCAACTCTCTTCATGGACTGTGATGCACTGTGTTACCTTGTCATGTGTCTCCAATGGGGCTATGCTGGCCCTTGGCAACTCTCTTCATGGACTGTGATGCACTGTGTTACCTTGCCATGTGTCTCCAATGGGGCTATGCTGGCCCTTGGCAACTCTCTTCATGGACTGTGATGCACTGTGTTACCTTGTCATGTGTCTCCAATGGGGCTATGCTGGCCCTTGGCAACTCTCTTCATGGACTGTGATGCACTGTGTTACCTTGTCATGTGTCTCCAATGAGGCTATGCTGGCCCTTGGCAACTCTCTTCATGGACTGTGATGCACTGTGTTACCTTGCCATGTGTCTCCAATGGGGCTATGCTGGCCCTTG
Organism: Bombina bombina; assembly: GCF_027579735.1. Taxonomy (NCBI): domain Eukaryota; kingdom Metazoa; phylum Chordata; class Amphibia; order Anura; family Bombinatoridae; genus Bombina; species Bombina bombina. The sequence continues at coordinate 172,781,974 of NC_069507.1, forward strand.
GCAACTCTCTTCATGGACTGTGATGCACTGTGTTACCTTGTCATATGGCTCATATATTCCTTATTTTTACAAGATTATTTATAAACGTTGTGTATGTTTTCTTACATACTAATAAAATAAATTTTATTTCACAAATCTTTGTCCTCATTCTTCCTGTTATTTTTTGCAAGCTCTAGTTTATGTTGTTTATCCTTAAAGGGACCTAACAAATCTATTTGTTATAATGAAATCATATATGTAAGACAATAGTAAATGACTTTAAGATTAACATCTCCAATGTAATCTTATTATTTGTGTTTATATTATTTTCTCTTAGCTCTATCATTGCCTGATTATGATTAGCAGAGTAATTTCTTTATATATGTATATATATTTTTGTATTTGTGTATATATGTATATTTAAATGTTCATATCCATGTGTGTATTTATAAACTCTGCATGAATTGATGCACCTTTACCAAATGATCTGAGTATTGATACAATGATATAATCCCTGTAAAGTGTTCATTTTATTTAAATAGTATTGACTATGTGTATGCTCTTTTTAAAAACAAAATAATGTCCCTTTAAGTGATGTTGATCACTATTGTAAATGAATGTATTTCCATTTGTAAAGCGTTTTTGTCCTTTTTACAAGAACAAGGACATATAGTTTTATTAATAAACAATCTTATTGTAATGTTGACAGCACCTGTATTTCATTTTCAAATCTATATTATTGTCAAAGTGTAACCAAATCAATCTCTGTGTGTAATACAAATAATGTAGATGATGAATATTAGTTAACTAATATGTTAACAAAATACATCTCCTCCCATATATGGCTATAGGTAGGCTGACCATAATTAAACTTGAATAAATGACACGTTTAATCAATACATGTATAACTATTGTTATTCAACAACAATCCAAAGATATCTTAAAACATCAATGGCATATGTATTTCTCATGTGTATCTTTTAAATGTTAAAGATATACACCATAGCTATAGTTCAAGGGACAGTCAAGTCCGAAAAGATGATTCATAATTTGGTGACATTCCTAGATAGCAATCTACACACATACTAGTTCCTAAAATATAAATACGTTTCTTAATGATATGCCAAGATGTCACTGAGTCCTTGTATTGTCTGCGGTTTTTCAGCGATCTCGGATGCGCCATGTTGCTTAAGACGTCACCTGCCAGGCTGTCCAATGATTCCTTGTATTGACTGACGTTCTTACGTGATCAGGAATATGCCTTTTATTGGATTGCGTTTTGACGCGATCAAGGATGCGCCTTTTTTTTTTGGGCGTTCTTACGTGATCAATAATGTGCCTTTCATTGGATGGCGTTCTTACGTGATCAAGGAAGCGCCATGTTAAGACGGCACATGTAAAGTTAAAAAAACGTGTGATTGGATTGCGTAGTCCCGCAATATTTGTGCACGTTAAAAACGTTTGTGACTGCATGCAATTTTAAAAAGCTTGCGAATATGTATTATTTGCATCATGTTACATTGTTGACCCGTAGCTGATAAAGACCAACACATTCTCTTTTGCTGGATGTCTGGTTGAATCAACGAACGAAAGCAAAATGTTTTCATGCATAGGATATTTCTAGGCAAGTGCAAATCTCTACAGTCCATGTTTAATATGTTTGTCAACAATGTTCCTTTTTCTTAAAAATTAATGTTGTGTTTAATGTTGAACATATCTAATTAATAAATATGCGCTATTGTGTTTGAATAAAGTAATCAATATGCATTTATCATATGCTAAATATATGATGCCGACTTCTTCTAAATGTAATTTCGTTGTATATTTTATGAAAGGTTCATTAGACACTCACATTATAAATAAAAATATTTGATTTTGTCTCTAGTTAGATAGTCCATTGTTTAACCAATAGGTTTATTTTGTCTTGTGTTGTAAGAAAATGTAAGTAATTTTCTTACTCCTCGCAAAGCCAATGAGTTTCATGTGAGTACCATCTCCAGCTTTGTCCAGTTTGTGTAAAGGTTCTTTTCATATGTTAATGATGGGGTATTGTGTTTTACGGTTGTAATGGTGGTTCATCTATATTTAAAATATAGCTAACCCTATTTTATTTGCAAGTGTTTGAAGCTTTTTAATATTGCTATCAGTATATGTTAATCTTGTTGTTTGTAGTAGTGTCTATTACATACAGTTATGTAAAAAATATAGGATACTGTCCCTTGAATGCAAATGTTGTTTTTTTGTATCATGTATGAGATCCACATAGTTTAATCTTCAAATATATTTTTGTTAGCATATTTCACCCCCCCAGTCCTAAAAGGACTTTAAACCATATTCATTGTTAAAATAAAAATAGTTACAATAAAATATTAACACAATAATGTCTCTTAAAGAAAATAGACTTTATTTAACACGTCAATATAAATGTGATTTTCAAATATTTTTTTTGACAAAGTACATGTAGATATAGCAACAAGCTTAAAATGTGTTAGCATATGTAATGTTGTTAAAGGGACAGTTTCGAAAAAAAATATTTTTACATTATTCGAAAAGTCAATTCTGTAATAACAAGGATATCAAATGTTTCTCAACAATTGAACATTTGCTATCTAAATTTGCTATCTAAACCTATGAGGTTGGTGTGCTCATTTCTTAAATCTTGAAGAGTGCTTGTAATCATTATACAATTTGAGCACTAGAGGGCATTTGGATAGCATTTGTATATGTAAAATCTTGTGCTCATACAGCATATTATTGACCATGTATTGATCATTGATATCTAAAATGTTGTTATGTCAGAACAACAAATAAGTGGTCATTTTTCATAGTCATAGATACAAGGGTAAGCACATAAGTCACACATGTATTTCTCCATGTTTTGTTGTTTCAAACTTTATAATGCGTAATACAGTGTTTTCTTTGTAATCAATAATTTTCTGACTGTCCCTTTAAGCTGTGTTATTGGCATTCAAACAGTAATATGCCATCATGGATAATTGTTAAGGTAATTTAGTTAGCGATTCGGGAAACAGTTTGGACATCACATCACAGAAACCAATCAATATCATGAACAAGGATAGGTATGTGATGATGTGGTTTTCACACACTTATAACCCACACTCTGCAAAGAATCTTCCTCCATGGACCCGGTCCCATAGAAGTCGATTATATACAGAGTGTGGTCCACAAGTGTATGAAAACCACATCATCACATACCTATCCATTACACAAAAAAAAAAATTTAAGATGGAAAAAAATACTTACTTCCTCTTCCTTCCCCTCTTCCCACGGGGCTGAGGCTCTGGGAGAGGCAACTGCCGACTCCGAAGAGTCCTCCTTGGAGCTGTTGTGGGAGGAGTGGAAGGAAGAGTACTGGGACTACCAAGGCGAGGAGTAGATGGCTGAGGAGGAGGAGGAGAAGATGGCTGAGGAGGAGGAGGAGAAGATGGCTGAGGAGGAGGAGGAGTAGATGGCTGAGGAGGAGGATGAGATGGGCCGGCAGGAGGAGATGGCCCAGCAGCAAGAGGCCCACCAACAAGAGGCCCAGCAACAGGAGGTAGACCAGCATGCGCCTCCCGGAAAAATGTGAACATTTCCTGATGAAGATTCAACATTCTTGTTTGTCCTTCTTGTATTGTATTCAGTATACTGATTATTTCGTTTTGGCCTTGAATTATTTGATTCTGCCCATCAAGTATTCTGCGTCGTCCTTCTATGTTTTCTATCCGGGAGGTACGCATCTGGTCTATGTACTCCAGTAGAACCCGCACCTCCGCTATTTCTTCTTGTTGTGCCTGTTGAACCCGTGCACGGCGGGGTGCCCGTGCACGGCGGAGTGCGGGTCTTTGAGGGACCTCGGGTTCCGCGGCTTCAGCGGCATCCTCCTGTGCTTCCGGGGCCTCTTGATCATCTCCCGTGCGCTGTTCGTCACGGGGGGCCTCTTCCCTCCGAAGTGGGAATTCCTCACCACCACTCTCATCCCGGGGAGATGCAGGAGGCTGTGCTGCCTCGTCCCCAGACTCTGTATATTAAAAAAAAATTAAAAAAAGAAATGTATATATTAGCATATTTGCAAATAAAGGTTTAAATGACTTAGCTTACGATACAATTACAAATGCAGAATCATTAATCCACTTTGAAATCTAACAAACAATCAATACGATTTCCGCTTTTTCTAAACAGTGTTTGTGATATCTGGTCAATGTGAATGTTTTTGCGTTTGTTTTCAGTCTGTTTAAATGCACACCTAACCTATAGCCTAGATACTGATGTAACCGCTAAGTAATAGAATGCGTGTAAACAGCGTAATAGCATTAATCGGATCCTTAACACATGAAACCCAATGTTTTATCTTTCATGATTTATAAGCATACATTTAGTATCAACTTTCGAATGTACTTTTGTTATCTAATTAGCTTCATTCTCTGGATATTCTTTGCTGAAAAGCATATCTAAATATGTTTATAAGATTCTGATTGTTAGCTGAATATAGCTGCCTCCTGTGATTGTTTCACCGTGTGCATGGCTATTTCTTCATTAAAATATATCTCAAGAATGAATCAAATTATGTAATATAAGTACATTTGAATGTTTTGTCAAATTGTATTCGCTACCTCAATCATGAAAGTAAATGTTTGCGTATAGTGTCCATTGAAATACATTCGTATGTGAAATTATTGTTCAATGAGCTTACCGTCAGATGAGAGTGGCAGGTTCCCGGTATCGATTCCTCCGATACCGACTACTTCCACCTCGGAGATGCTGGGCCGCAACATTTCCTCCCATCTGCAGTACTCCATTTCAAGGGCAGGGCCGCCACCGGTCCCTGCGGCATGTCGGGCCTCCAGGCTTAACTTTTTTTTAAGTTCAAGTTTACAGTCCCGGTACCGATGTTTGATGGAATCCATATCCCGGTTCCGGCAACCCACTGCATTGACTGCATTCCGAATCTCGTTCCAGAGCCTCCTCCTGTCAGTCGGGGTAGTCTTCTGGTGCTGCAGCATCCTATACCTGGCCATATAGGCCTCTACGAGGGCCTCCTTCTCCTCCATCGTAAACCTCGCCTCCCTAGTCGCCTTGGCCTTCCCCTGTGACGATGCCCTCTGTTTCCCGGACTGTGAAGCCCTACTCTGACCGCCACTGGGCCCAGCCACTTGGTCATCTTGAACCAAGTGGCTGGGTCCACCCACCGCTTCCACCCCCGCTTCCTGCCCCCCTTCCTGCCCCCCTTCCTGCCCTGTTCCTCTCCCCCTCCCTCTACTCCCCCCTCTACCTGTCCCCTGCCTGGCCTCCATCTCCTCCCTAAACTAAACCCCAAATAATAAAAAAAAAGTGAGTGTGATGAAATGAAAGGGGGTCAAAATAAAGAACTAAAAAGACAAAAAAGGTGCTTAAAGTGTGAGGGATGTAAAAAAAAACAAAGAGGGTAAGGAGTATTTAAATAAACGAAAAGAATAAGACTAAAAGGAGGATATGTAAACTAAATGTAACTAGGGGATGGGTATGGGATGGGTATGGGGTATGGGATAAGAGTAAATGGGATGAAAGGGAATGGGACTACAAGGAATGGGGTATGGAGTGTAGTATGAGGGGGTAGGGGGTATGGAGTGTATGTAGTGTTATTGATAAGTGTATGTATGTATTGAATGTGTTTGCGTGTAAATGTGTTAAGTGTACAGATAAATCACTCGCTCGCTAACTAACACTACTTCTAATTCTCAATAACAAACACTCCCACTAACGCTCACTAACTACCACTAACTGACGCTCACACTAACAACTATCACTAATAACTCCCACTAACTCACTCACGCTCCCACTAACAGACTCTCTCCCACTCCCGCTAACTCCCACTAACTCACTCACTCTCTCACGCTAACACTACCAACTGACTATCTCACGCTAACACTACCAACTGACTATCTGACGCTAACACTACCAACTGACTCTCTCACGCTAACACTACCAACTGACTCTCTCACACTAACACTAACTCACTCTCAAAAAATCGCAAAATCTCTATTCTTAAATCTCCAAAGACCCACCAGCAACACAGTCAAAGAAGCCCTGCTTGTGT